>NC_088297.1:18025420-18107020 GCF_032854445.1 Liolophura sinensis
ACTGACGGGTCAAAGGATGGGGACATGGTTGCGGCTGCGGCTGTCTTAGAGCAGCGGGTCTATCTTTTCCGCAGAGGCCAGGGCTTTACTCCTCGCCTTATCATATGTTTACTCTGGGCATGCCCAGAGGGCAGTGATATGCAGCGACTCGCTGTCTTGCCCTTTGGCGATTCAGAATAATAAATTTAACAATCCATTGATACTAGAAATAATAGCCAAACACAGAAAACTAATTAAAAGAGGTAAAGATATTATATTCTGTTGGATAACAAGTCACACTGGTATCCATGGAAACACAGTCGTGGACAGGGAAGCAAAAGCTGCGCTATATAAACCTGTATGTCGTGTTAAAATCCCTTATACTGGCGTGAAGTCTAATATTCTTAAATATATTCGTCGCCTTTGGCAGGGTAGCTGGGACTTGCAGACCCATAATAAACTGCATGCCATTCATCCTGTCATTGGCTACAATGCTTATACTTGTCAAATGTCTCGCACAGACCAAGTAGTTTTATCGAGGTGTCGTGTCGGGCATTCTCATCTGACACAATTTTATCTTAGATGGGAGCAGTGCTCCCGAGTATGTTGGATGTGATGCACAATATTGCATCAAACATAACCTGGTTGACTGTGTAGACTTTGCTCATGTTCGGCAAAGATTCTACACGGTCAATTCTATATATGATTTATTTGACAGCATCGCTGGCGATGTTGTCATAAATTATTTGAAGGCCATTGGCCTATATCACAAAATATAAATTTTAATTGACATAAGTATCTATAGATAAACAGTTATATACATATAGATTTATACATGTACTATAACCCTGGTTTTCGAGTTTTAAATCTTATTTTTCTTTTGTACGATTTTAAACATGTCTGTACTTTTTGTTTTACTTTTGGTGTTCATATTATCATATCGACAACCTTAACCGTCTCGCGTTTTCACCTTGTTCTTGCCACGATATGGCTGAAATATTGCCGATGTGGCGTTAAGCCATAATTATTCATTCATTCATTCTGACATCATCATTAATACGCCTTTTAAAGTCTTCAATGAGAATGATCTGTTTTAACTTTTCATAATCTTTATCTACACTTTTAGCAGAAGACCACCGCTAAAACAATTGTTCCTTCTGCCAAGCAAATTCAATGAAAGTCTGATCTCTTTTCTCAAAATTTGTACATTTCTCCCGATAGGCCTCTGGCACAAGCTCATATCTTTTAAAGATAGCATTTTTCACAAAATCACATTCTGCAGCCTGTTCTGTTGACAACTCAGTATATATATATCCATGGCTTTGTTAGTTAACACACTCTGTAAAAGGGTAATCCAAAACTTTTTAGGCCACTCTAAATGTTGAGCAATCTTCTCAAACTGTATAAAATATTTATCTACATCAGTCTCACGAAATTGTGGCACCAATCTAATGTTTCTAGCGACGTCAAATTTTGGAGGCATATCAGAAAAACTTAAGCCAGACCTATCTCCTTCTACTCTCCTCGCTTCAATTTCGATCTGAAGTCTGAATTTCTCCAATTCGAACACTCTTTCATTTTCATATTCCTTCATTTTTAACTCCTTCAGTCTTATTACAGTGGAAACATTACCCTCAGGCCTGTACGCATCTAATGCACTTTCATCAAACTCCCGTAATTCTACCAAACATTTAGCAATACTGAACTGCATATCTTTCGTGCACAAGAATCTTTTGATATTAAGGTTCAGGTACTTGCTTAAAGCATACAAATAATTATCTTCATCATCTTATATAACACATCAAAAATGTCCTGATCTGGCGCTTCCATAAACTCGTCGGGCTTAAAATCCGAAATGATGAATAAAATCTGGTGGCAAAAGTTACTACAAACTGAAAGAGTAGAAAAATGACACAACTTACACAAAATCCTTTCAATTCCCGGACAAGCACCCAATTTGTTACGACCTTAACTGTTTGTATTTTAAAGAGATGCCTTGTTCGAAATACACAACAGTTTAGCCGCACAAAATAGTAACCAAAGCCAGCAGATTTTTTTAAACAGTTTATTAGGTTTAACAAGAACAGATAACAGGACTTATACAAGTTTAACAAGAAAGGATAGCAGTATCTATACAAATACTGAAGTACTTACATGTACAACGGTGTCAAGTCCAAACGGACGCATATATTCTACAATGCTGGAAACCACACAGGCATAAATGCACAGAGGCAATATTCACAAGAGGGAAAATCCACAGTATAACTAAGTGTATGAAGAAATATACACAAAATTCCACAGACAGGGTCCCTGTATTAATAAGCACTCTGTACACAAGAGCACAAATTAAATATACAAGTTCAGACTGAAACAAGTGCTCGGTGGAGATAGGATATAACAAAGCCAGAGGCTATAAAGACACCAAAATTCAGCACAAAATGCCTACTAAAGTAACACACCGCGAAAGTAACCAAAGCTCTCAATAATTCTCCTCTTCTTTCTCGTTTGACCTGCTTTCACAGGTCTTACATAGACTGGTGGAATTTTCTAGAATAAGAAAATTCTTGAACACTTGTTGTAAACAAACAGGCCCCGAACCGAGCGTATTCTGAAACATTCTAAGGCAGGGCAGACAGCAGGCCCTGAACTCAGCATATGTAAACAGTGGCAAGCTAAATTTAGAAGCTGACGGCAGTTGTTCACATAACACTATGAAGGTCAGCGAGTGTTTCTTGCACAGTGGGATCCTTCAGAAGCTGTTTAACTTTAGGTAGAGCATCAATGTCTAGACGGTGTATAGCTAAACTAACCTTCTTTTTGACAATCTCAAGCCAATCCAAGTACCGAAGAATCCAAGTTTTGACCATTTTTTAACATACTCCACAAGTGCTGAGATGAAATTTTTTTTGTTAGATCGAATGTTGACATTTCTCTTTACCTATGACCTCTCCCAAAGACATTCCTTAGATCACGCCTCTTAATAATATTAAGGTTACCAGTCAGGACATGTTTACATTTGTCGTAGGTAAAAACTGAGGATTCACAATCACAGTTAAATCCGCCAGAAGTATACATCGCCAAATTGTACTCCTTGATGATCTGGGAATAATTGAGAAGTTTGGAAGCGATAGGCTTTGTATACTTATAGGATATGCAAGGTGGCTCTTAGATATTAAGATAAATAGGCACAGCACTACGAACATCAGTTCAGGTTCATTCAAGATGCGTAGTTGGTTAATTAAATCAAGGCCACTGTCTAAATATTTCATCTTCAGAGTCGATCGTGTTGAGTTTGAGTTGTAGTTAAAGGCCGATACAATCGAAAATACGATATGTCTTGACACAGACGTACAAGGTGAGGTATAATATTACAATTGTGCATGTTATTGGACACGTCTTGAACTACCTGTTTTAGCAAGTTCAATGGCAGTGCATATAATACTGTGCGTAGAACATGCATGCTATTGGTGTCATACAACAATCCTACTAAACAGCTAACTGTAACGTGTTTGTGAATCATGTTTCTGTCGAACTTCCTCCTACCATGACTGCGAGGTCTACGTTTGTGGTATTTGAATAAATCTTTTATGATGGAGTCATGTGGTTGTCTAGATGTTACATTGCCGATTCCCATAACGTTATCATTCAACCCGTACGGGAAGACTGAACCAATCTCTAGCATGCAGAAAAGCTCACGGTCTCGGATTTTACGTTCAAATTCGACATCTGTCTCATTTGTTGATGGATAAACCGATTCTATTATTTAAAAGGGCTGAAATGGTCCCAGTCATGATCGGAGCCAGAGAAGTGCTTGCATATTAGCAATTGTTTCTTGCGCACGGACTTACGGTGCCCGTTCACCGGTAGATGTAGTTTCTGGGTGGTCTTCCTAACATACTGCTGACCACATTTCTTGCATGTTCCCAAGTAAATACAGTTGGACGCAATACAACTTAAATTAACGCCGGAATTAACAAAAAAAAACATTTACCCGTCATTGAGGAAATAAAAGTGGTCGATGTATGATGGAAATGTAAGACAATTGGTATGTCCACATTTGGAAATAGTTAAATGTTTAATGTGGGAAATGTCAAAAAATCGTTCAGTTGGATAGAACACGGTTTAGTGGAAATACCATGTTTAATGTTCTCAAATATATCCGATATTTGGATGGAAATGGGTCTTAGTGCAAACGAAGCATTTATTGACTCGCCCTGGGAACATGCACCACTATTCCCAGCGTTAGTCCTTTACATATTGTTGTAGTTAATAGTTATTGGTATAATTATGCAGAGGCCTGGCCTCCGGGTAAAAAACCACCAGCAGAATCGGGGCTTGCACAGGTAATAAATATAAGCGTCATGTCCGACATTCATATACCATTCGTAGTTGAAAGTTCAAATTCAAAAGTTTCCTTTCTCGCAGACTTTAGTTAAGGGACAGGTTCAATTTTGACATTCTAAATTATTCTTACCTTCAAACCTCCCCTTCTAGCATTTATTACATCTTGTGCATTACGTGAATTTTTAGTGAACGTCACAAGCTACTGCAAAAACTAGTGTGTCAAGGTTATTCCTTCAAACGCCTTCGCTCCAAATGCCTAAAGTTTTTCAGAGAGAATAATTCTTTTGTAAGTAATTATGGAATATAGAGCGTGGTAAATGTCGTTTTAGGACATGGCCTTGCGATTATTGACCTGGAACATCCATAATTGTAATTATCAGATTGTCTGGAAATTTCATTGCTCTCATTGTTGACAAGTGGCTTGAAAAATAGTGCAAAAACGTCACACAACAGGTGAAGACGTGATTAAGACCCGAGGAAAAGGGAAATCGTCATGATAGGACAGAAAAGCGTCGTGACTTTTAGAAACGTTATAGCCTGCACTGTAATTCAGTCGAGCGTTCTCGAGGCTTCTGTGTTTATGAGTTTCGTGGGTTTCCCCTGGGCTCTGCCCGGTTTCCTCCCACCATAATGCTGGCCGCCGGCGTATAAGTGAAATATTCTTGAGTACGGCGTAAAACACCAATCAAATAAATAAATAAATTTATTAGTGTCGTGTCATTGTAAATAGGGTATACATTCTGGAAATATGCATCATTGTTGTAAACATGTTTTACGATGAAACCATCCAGAATTTTCTTTACAATAGTCTATAAATATGAGCGACGGAGTTGTGAAGCTCACAGACCTTTATCAAAGTCAGGAGAGCAGCTATCTACCGTGAAGGATTTTACCTGGTTTGGAGATATTGGCTTTCACGCCATTTGACAATTGTGCTCCATTTTCTGTACGTTTTCTCTTGCCTTTCGCCACTTGCTAATTTTTTGAGATATTATTTTGAAGGTTGGGTTCCTCATTCTCTCATGGTGAAATTACACACTTTTCATCCCAGTCTACCCTGAAAGTGACTTTGCGTATATTTCCGAGAAGTGAAGCATACATCGCCAGCACGGCCTCACGGACGGTACTGTCAACCCGTCCGACGTGAAGTTACAACTTCACACGTAGTTGGGAATCTGCCATTATCAGCGTGCCGTGCCCACTACAGCTGGTCACACACCACACTGTCATCCTTTGATTACAATATTCCTCTTACTTGTGGATTCTATATCAAAGTGGACCAATTCGCCCGTCGAAGCCGGATTATTCCATTTGGATTTGGACGCTGTGAGCAAGAAACTATATGCTTTAGAAATTTTTTGTATTGTTTTACATATTAGAAGTATTATTTTTCTATTTTGTTCAAATATATGTATTGAATGTGTCAGAAGCAATGTTCACAGCGACGATGTACCGAAACACAACCGAAGTCACCGGGAAAGGCTTAACTAGGAAGAAACTTTATGTATCAAACTTTAGAATTTTACCAGGAAAAATGTGGCTGTTCAAAACTACACCTATTAAAGTTCTATATTGTGGACAAAATTGTGACTCATAAAAAGGAAAATATTTTAAATTTGGAGTTGTATTCTGACATCATCGAGAATGAATGATTAAATGAATGGTTATGGCTTATCGCCACACCGGCAGTATTTCTGACATATCGCTGCGAGAACAAGATGAAAAAGTGAGGCAGTTCAGGTTTTCGAACGTCAAACCCGAAGTAAAAAGACCGGACATGTTTAAAATCAGATAAGAAAAACCGTTAAGAAAACTGTTAAAACTCTGAAAACCACCATATTTTTTAAGAATAGAAATCTATATGTATATAACTTTTTATCTACAATTATTAGAATTAAAATTTATATTTTATGATATAGGCCAATGGCTCTCATATATTTTATGACAGCATCAATGCTGTCAAATAAATCACGTATTGAGTTGACTGTGTAGAATATCTGCCGAACACGGGCAAAGTCCGCACAGTCAACCAGGATATGTCTGATGCTATATTGGGCATCACACTCAACACACTCTGGAGCACTGCTCCCATCTAAGATGAAATTGTGTGTCAGACGAGAATGCCCAATACGACACCTCGTTAAAAATCCAACAGAATATAATATATTGACCCCTTTTAATCAGTTTTCCATGTAAGGCTAATATTTCAAGTGTCAGTGGATTTTTAAATTTATTGTACTGTATTGCCCAAAGGCAAGAAAGCGAGTCGCTGTATATTACTGCCTCCTTGAAACGCCCAGAAGAAACCTGTGATAAGGCCAGGAGTATAGCCCTGGCCTCGGCAGAACAGATAGAAGATGAAGGCGGAAGACGAAGAGAAGTGACTCGCTGTTCTAAGACAGGCGAAGCCGCAACCCTGTCCCCATCATTTAACCCGTCAGTATCGATAAATTTATAATCCATATAATCAGCCTTGATTTCAGCAAAACCTTGCTGAATTATAAGAGCATTTGTACTTGATTTATTATATTGACGTAGATCAAATATTAGTTTAGGTTGTGAAAGAAGCCAGGGAGGAGACTCCAGAAAAGACACCAGAGCTATATCCTCTAGCTTGACGCCAGGACCTTGGCGTTTCTGCTGCACAATTCTTTTGTAGATTGCGTCATGGGAGCGGAAATTTGTCTGCCTGGCAGCGCAATACAGATTTTGCGCTGCCGGGAATGTATCGCGCTGCAGAGAAAAAATTCATTTAAAAAAATGAGTGCTTCAGCTGTAAATTGTGGTTGTGAAAGGTGTTCTTAATAGCGTACAAAATTTAGGAATCCCACTGCCGAGACAATCGTGGAAATTAAAATCTTTTAATTTTGAAGGGTTTTACTTGGCAGCGCGAATTCAAAAGTAGCAGAACAATTTTTTTAGTCGTTTGCAGCGCAATACATGAGGGTTTGGGAAAAAAAGCAGTCCCGTTGCTAAACCCTCTCGTCACGCGCTGCCCAGGGTTTACAAAACGTTCGGTCACCATGATTTCGAGGTTACAGACTTAGCACATTTACACCATATGCATGAATTTAACCCAGGCTTAAATGGGCCGTAGCTTCTGCCCACTAATGCACCCCATAAATTTCCAGAAAGTGAAGAAAAATCCAGTTTTCACGCCTAACTCTATATTATACACATTGCGCGTTTACTTCAGTCCGAAATTAGGTAAGATATCTTTCAAATCAGTGAAGTTAGATCCAAAAATGTTTAACTTTCCCACGTATTTTAAAGCCAAGTTGCAAACATAGCACACTGGTGGCAGTTGTGACATTTTCGTATTTGGTGTAAATTTTTCCACATATATATGAAGTAATATGTGGTTGAAAGTAGGAAACGGACTCAAATGCTGTCTGTGACGTGAAGTTTTGCTTCATTTATGAAAAACATATGCATAAATGGGTCATAGCCTCTGTCCACGAATGTACCTAAAATTTCTAGAAATCGAAGGAAGTTCCATTTTTCAAGACTAACTGTACGTTGTACGCATTGCACTGTTACTTTAGTCCAATGTTGGGTAACGTATCTCTCAAATTAATAAAATTCGATCCAAAAATGTTTACTTCAGTCCAAAATTGGGTAGAATATCTTTCAAATCAGTAAATTGGCTCCAAAAATGTGAATTTTTGTTAAAAATGTTGTTACATTTTCGTACTCGGTGTAACATTTTTCTACACATATATATGAAGTAACAGATAGTTCAAACTGGGAAATTGAATTTCTGCCTGTGACTTGAAGTTTTGCTTAAGTTTTGAAAAACATGTGCATGAATTTAATTCAGTCTTAAAGGGGTCATAGTCTCTGCCCAGTAATGCATCCAGACATCTGTAGAAAATAAAGGGAAATGTGGGTGTCAAGAATCTCTGTGTGTTGTACACTTGTCACTTTTACTTCAGTCCAAATTTGGGTTTAGCCTTGTGCTATGCAATACATAAGGGTGTCACACAATTATAATGGTGATTCTAAACCCTCATAGAGGATCGCTCAGGAATATATGGACAAAGTCCGTAACTTAGCAGCGCAAATCAGGGTAACAGAACGTTTTCTCCAGCCGTGTGCAGCGCAATACATGAGGGTTTCACAGAATTAAAATAATTACATCAAACCCTGATGTATCGCGCTGCAAAGGGCTGGAGAAAACGTTCTGTGACCGGGAATTGCGCTGCGAAGCTATGGACTTGGTAGCTTTGGAGTTGAAGATCGTTCAGGAATATTTGGACAAAGTCCGTAACATGGCAGCGCAAATCGCGGTGACAGAACGTTTCTCCAGCCGTGTGCAGCGCAGTACATGAGGGTTTCACAAAATTGACACTACTTCACCAAACCCTAATTCATCGCGCTGCGAACGGTTGGAGAAAACGTTTTGTGAGCGGGAATTACGCTGCAAAGCTATGGACTTTGCCGAAGTATTCCACTTTTAAGCCTTCCAAATGTGCCTGTTACGTGGGAAGGTCTGCAGCAAAGCGTACGGTAGTAGGTTTCCCGTCCCCCACAATACTGTCAACTGTCGTGTTAGTGAAATATTTCTTTGTTCGACGTAAAGCTCTAATCAAAAAACCCAAATGTGCCATCTCACCTAAGACACCTTTGATCAGTTTCTTGAAAAAGTACTTCTTAGGCTGTATTTAGAATTCAATGAAAAAATCTTTATTTTCCTGCAGTTCATATTATTGAACCATTGATTTCATCAAAGTATTAATAAGTAATCTTTGGCCAAACATGCCGCGAAAGGGTAGTTCAAAAAAGAAAAAGCTCAAGGTATATGTTGTGGCCACATCATAATTCATTCACTTTTAAGTTTGCCACTTTTTTCTTTTTGTTTAATGAATGTTCTGATTCTGTCGGTGAGCTGCTTGATACTCAAATATTTCGGTAAGTCAACTGTTTCTATAGATGCTCTTTCCAAGGCCTGCTACATTTGTCGTAATGTCATGTTTTCGTTGGAATCTGGCATTGAGCCCTTAACGCCTGCAGGGCACCTGGCGCAAACCCCAGGTTGCCAACACGGTCTGGTTGCATGAGTTGGTAATATGTCTTCTCCGTCTGCAGGGAGTGGCCAAGCTCTCCTCGTTTCTCCGGGTGCTGCTGCTGCTACATTTCTGTCACCAGCGCCTGTGTAACATTTTGTGCAGCATATTGACTGGCTTCGATAATTCCTGTTGAACATTCCATGAAAGGTGGAACTGTTGTATGGCCCTCCACTGCTATAGTGTACAAACCCCAGGTTGCCAACACGGTCTGGTTGCATGAGTTGGTAATATGTCTTCTCCGTCTGCAGGGAGTGGCCAAGCTCTCCTCGTTTCTCCGGGTGCTGCTGCTGCTACATTTCTGTCACCAGCGCCTGTCTAACATTTTGTGCAGCATATTGACTGGCTTCGATAATTCCTGTTGAACATTCCATGAAAGGTGGAACTGTTGTATGGCCCTCCACTGCTATAGTGTACAAACACACAGTCTTCTGCACCTGGCGATTGCCCTCGCGACTTGCACAATGGGTTGCGGACAGATGTAATAAACATTTGGAAATAGGTCCAAAAATTCTTGGACAGAGGCACGTGAACAGCGCCTTCTTGGCTGGTTTTGTGATTGGTCACCGCAACCACAAATTCTGTGTCACCGCTGTCACTCACCACCCTCTTTGCCGTGTTGAAGTTCCCAAGAGTCATATTCTTTAAAACCCCTGCCCTGAGGCTGGTGTTAATCAAGGTCATGAAACTAAGGTAGGGACTGATGGTTTGGTACCTACCACTGTTAATGTTAATTTCCTCACTCGATATAATAGTATTTTAGCAATTGCTCAGCTTCCGGCGATGCCTCGCTGGCATCTACCTTCGCCACGTCCTCCTGTGTTAGAGCATCTAGGGTTTGCTTCACCGTTTTTCTCTCATTTTTGCGTTTTTTCATTGCCTGTCCCCATCCTTGCAGTGCCGTGTATAGCTTGGCAGTCGAGTAACTCAGGGTGTTCATGTAACTCGCTAGCAGCTTTAGCGTGCAAATGTACGACAGTATGGTGCCAGGCTGCTTCTTGGTTTATTTTAATTCTGGGTCGAGCCATCTGGAACAACAAATGAAATGTGTCAAGGTGTGGCTAATGAGCAACATTAATCTCTACTAAGTGTGGACCAATTAACACTTTCACAAATTGTATTTCTAACCAACCCTTATTAACCTAGGTGTCGAAACCGACATACGCAAACCATTTTAAAAATGAACATTCTCGGTCAATAATCGCAGGACAAAGGAAGGTCGTGCTCTTGTAAAAAATTCTATTTCAAAATAGCACTATTTCGTACCTGTTCTGGCCTCAGTATTTTCCCGGCGTAGGCCATTGATAACTTTCGTCATAATAATAATAATATCAACATTGTAATGGGCATGTACCCTGATTGAAGCTGCTGGACGTTGTTCAGATCTCTAAAACTCCACCTGCCCGACACCTTCTGCCATATCGACTCCAGCTGCCTGACATGTTGGTGGCTAGTCTCTTTGTTTTTAAGTCCGCCGCTCACACTTCTCAAAAACTTGTAGAAGTGAACAAAAACTTCTGCACCTTTCGTGACATCATGTCCGTGCTGTCTCTGCCGTCACTGAGCTCCTCCTCCTCGCACTCCTCATTTTGCTGTCCTTTCGCAGCTTCAGTGTCCTTGTCGTCCTTGTCGCCATCCTCGTCATCCTCGTCGTCATCGTCATTCAAATAACTCATTTCCCATTAAGGTCTTCCCTTAGTATCTTTTTATATGTTTTACTTCCGGCCTTGCACCCATGAAACATGGGTGTCCAGCTGAGCAAACTGCATCTGCTTGCAAATGGGCACGGGACAAACCGATTTCAGCATTTTCCCTGACTTTCTTGTCATGAGTAGGCTTTTCTCGCGTGATTTTTTGTGAATTACTCTCAAATGGCGGGGCACATCAATAATGATCATAGGGCACAACGGACACTGCTTTGCATGATGACAAATTCGGCTCAGGCACCTCTTCTTTGGTTGGTGGGATGGGGATGTTTGGATGTCTTTCACAGCCTCCATGGTCTCTTCGTCCACCTCATGTTGTTGTTCACTTGGCACGTCTACATCTTCGTTATCTTCCTCTGATGACGTGTACACTTCCGACACATTTATTTTGGAATCTGGAAGAATAGTAAAATATTGTATTAATAAACATGAAATTTCGTATTTTAAAAGAGATCTTCGCGTAATGACACGTAAAAACACTATGTAATGTTGACAAATATGTTCACAGACGATCTTTCAATAATTTTAAAAGAAATAATAGAATCTTACCTTATTAAATTGTAAAATGTTGCGAACGTGAAATCGACCGTGACTTGTGGAAATGACATTCAAACAACGCGTTAACGTCGCGCTTAATATGTCTGCTATCATAGCTTTATTTTTTTTCTGAAAATTGGCCTATATGATGTGAACAGCATCAAACGCAAACTTCACACTCAAAAAACGCACAGTTGCAGTTACAGATTTCTGTACTTTCAGTGTTTTAGGGAAAAATACCCCGCACCTCCAACCACGTGTTCACTAAGGGATATTTTTAAACTGATGTGCCAACTTGGTAATGCAATAAACACTGAAAAATTTGTATTACACCTTCACTGTTTGTTGTACCTGTAAATATCAAGTATTTGTATTGCACGAAAGGAATTCATCCATTTATCTTGATAAATACAGTTGAAAATGAAGATTAAAGTTATCACATTCGTGTAAAAAAAAACAGGTCCTACAAAAAGTTTGTCCGTGTACCTGAAGTGACAACTTTAAACTGCAAGTCACAAAAAAATATTTGCCGTAGCGCCTTAATACTTTGGGTGCATGTGCAGAAATGCTTTTTCTATCATATGTTTGAGACAAGTAGTGCCTCTGCCTCAACTTGCTCTGCATGCACCTAAATCATACACCACAATCTGTTTATATGTCATGGTTATAGGGCTGTCTATAAGTGATGGATTTAAGTGTGTTACCCGGCAGCGCAATTCCTTGACACAAAACGTCTTTGGAAACCCTTGGCAACGCATGACATGAGGGTTTGTGATATTTTGTCGTGATTTCCTGAATCCTCTTGTCATGCGCTGCCAACGAATTGCAAAAACCGTTCTGTGTCGAGGAATAGTGCTGCCAAGTAACACACTTAATTGCATGACTTGGCAGCGCACTTCTCCAGCGCAATACATGAGGGTTTCAAAAAAAAATAAACTCATTACACCAAACCTTGATGTATCGCGCTGCAAAGGGCTGGAGAATGAGTGAATGAATGATTATGGTTTTACGCCACATCGGAAATTTTTCAGCCATATCGTGTCGAGAACATGCTTTAATATATAAATCAGTATAGGGTTTTAAAGAAGAGAATGAGAACATATAAATCAAATATAAAGGACACACGTGTTTAAAACCCATTAAAACCATCAAACCTGAGTTAATTTTTTAAAAAATTCTAATGTGTATATATAAACAAGAAATAACGTAAAAACAGTTATATCTGATAATATAAACCTATACATTTTAAGTAATCAATAACAGCATCACCAGCGACGCTGTCAAATAAGGCAAATATAGAGTTGACCGTGTAGAATCTTTGCCGAATATAAGCAAAGTCTACTCAGTCAACAAGGATGTGTTTGATGCCGTATTTGGAACTACATCCAACACACTCAGGGGCACTGCTCCCTTCCAGGATAATATTGTGTGTTAGACGAGAATGCCCAATACGGCACCTTCTTAAAACTACTTGGTCTCTGCGAGAGATTTGACAAGTGTAGGCATTGTAGCCAATGACAGGATGGATGGCATGCAGTTTATTGTGGATCTGCAAGTCCCATTCACCCTGCCAAAGGCGACGAATATATTTAAGAATATTAGACTTCACGTCAGTATTAGGGATTTTAACCCGAGATACAGGTATATATAGGGTAGCTTTCGCTTAACTGTCCACGACTGTGTTTCCATGGATACCAGTGTGACTTGGTATCCAACAGAATATAATACCTTTACCTCTTTTAATTAGTTTTCGGTGTTTCGAGACATGCCAAGAGTATAATTATTGTAGCCAATGACAGGATGAATAGCATGCAGTCTGTTATGAACCTATAAGATCCATTCACCTGCCAAAGGCGACGAATATATTTAAGAATATTAGACTTAAAATCAGTATACGGGATTTTAATGGGTTTGTTAACACCAGCTTTCGCCTCCCTGTCTACGACAATATACCAATATGCCAATATGAGGTTCTAAATGCACCAAGGCTGTGGTTCTAAAAGCACTCTGGCTGAGTCTCAAATCTTGATGATGAATCGGATCCAACATTTTAATATACGACTTCCTAGCGGAACCGTAAATGGTGGATCCATAGTCCGATTTAGACCTCACCAGAGAACGATATAAATTAAGTAAAACTGATCGGCCAGCGCCCCAATCGGTGCTAAACACGACCTTAATTATACCGAGAGCCCTTGTACATTTAGCTTTAAGAATTTTAATATGGGGTATAAAAGATAATTTATTATCAAATATAACCCCTAAAATTTTGTTTCTCCAACAATTTTCACTGGTTCACCATAAAAATTAATTTCAGGGTCTAGATGGAGTTTCTGTTTATTGCAAAAATGCATACAGACGGTTTTAGACGTAGAAAATCTAAAACCATTGGCAACTGCCCATTTCTCGATCTTACTGAAACAAAGCTGCAGTTGCCGCTCGATGTTATTCATATTTTTACCAAGGTAGCATAAGAGGAAACCATCTACATATAATGAACCCTCTGTGTCAGATGTCAATGCTTTAGCCAAACTCTTAATTTTTATGCTAAACAGTGTTGGTGAAAGGATACTGCCCTGGGGTACACCCATCTCCTGCTCATGTTAGCCAGAGAGAGTAGACCCCAGCCATACTTTAAAATTACGATGAAATAAAAATTCAAATATAAATAAAGGTAAGCGACCCTTTAATCCCATATGTAAAAGGTCTTCCAAAGTACCATATTACTATGTGGTGTCGTAGGCCTTTTCAAGGTAGGGAAAAATCTAAAGTATATCGACCTTGACGAAAACCAAATTGAATATTAGATAAAAGCTTTTTGGATTCAAGAAACCAAACAAGTTTATCGTTTATCATCCGTTCCATAGTCTTACAGACGCAACTGGTAGAGCTATAGGACGGTAATTATTTGGATCGGTATGATCCTTGCGCGGTATAGGACCCGGGATAATACACGCCTTCCTCCTTGCTGGCGGGAAATTACCAGTCGTTCAAATTTCATTAAGCAAGTCCAAGAGAGTCTCAAGTGGCTCAGATAGTAAATGGTTCAGAAGCTTATAATATGTATTATCCGGGCTACACGCAGTATCATATGCCTTTTCCAATAAAGTTTTAGACTTCTCAATCGAAAACGGTTGATTACAATCTTCTAAATTATTAGAAGAAAAGGGCAATTTTATGTTCTCCTTTTGTTTTTTAACATGCTCATATTCAGCGGTGTAATTCTCTGCAGAAGAATTCTGAGATACTGTTTCAGCTAGTTTATTGGATATATCAGACGGAGATGTTAATTAGGTGTCTGCAATTCTTTAATGCTGAACTTTGGCTTTATTGTTTTGGGCCTTAAGTTTCTGAACCATGTTCCAGACCTTACCCATGGGTGTTTTTGACATAATGCCTAAAACAAAATTTCGCCAACAAGATCGTTTCTTGGACTTTAGTAAACGCCGAGCCTTAGCTCTAAATACACAAACCTGATTTAAGTTATTATTATTAGGAAAATGATGAAATCCGCGATCGTCCCTTTACGATCCTTTATGGCTCTGCCACGGTCATTATCATACCAGGGCTTACTTTTGGACTTCGAATTTTTCGAGGTCTTTGGTATGGTTCTATCGGCTGCTGTTAATACAAGTTCATTAATTTTAAGAAAGGCTCAGCAGCAGCATTGAGACTCTCTGGTGTGATATCAGCCTCACAGAACATCTCAAATGCGACCCGATCTGATTCATCGAATTTCCACCTAGCTACACGTTCTAAAGAATTAGAAGTGATATGCTCTAGGATAATAGGAAAATGGTCACTACCACAAAGATCGTCATGCACCTTCCAAGAAAAATCTGGCAGAAGTGATGGATCCGTAATAGTAAGATCGATAGCAGAATAAGTGCCGTTACCCGGATGTAAATAGGTATTAGAACCATCATTGAAATAACTTAGTTCTTCCTTACATAAGAAGTCTTCCACTATCTTGCCCTTATTATTTATGTTATTACTGCGCCATAGAGGGTTATGGGAATTAAAATCTCACATTATAATAAACGGTTTCGGCAACTGTTCTGTAAGATTATGTAATTGAGAAGCTGACAAAGAAGTGTACGGAGGAATATACACCGAACATAATGTGACTGTTTCATATAATGAAACACGAACGGCCACAGCCTGAAGCTCTGTATGGAGAGCAACAGGGCTGTGGATAATACTGTTATTTATGAATATTGAGGAGCCGCCTGCAGGTCGCTCTTCTTCTTTTGAATAAATACTATATAATGAATAATTTTTAAGAGTGATTTTATCTTTGTCAGATGTCTTCAGGTGAGTTTCCTGAAGACACAGGGCAATTGGATTTAAAGATTGAACTAGCTGTGTTATTTCAATAAAATTTACCTTAAGACCTCGACAATTCCATTGTATAATTTTGTCATATATTGCCATTATGGAGGAAGACGTATTGGGGATTTATGTCTTGACCGAGGACGACCCTTTTTGGGAGATCTACTAGGAGATCTAGAGAGAAGATATGAGCCTATTATATTCACTGGGCTCACACAGGTGAGCTCTAGGTTAGCCTACAAGCTTCCTTAGTGGTCCTATTCCTATCACCCCGGAAACCCCACGTGGGCAGATTGATTGACTCTGAGTACTATGCCACTCAGTCTGCAGCGATGAGCAGATTAAATCTTGTTACCTTATTTACTTACCTAAATCTTGTTAAATCTTATTTACATACGTGTTATTGTTGATAATGAATCATCAAAATATAGAAAACGCGTAAGTGAACATTCACTGAGTTCTACATAGTTATATAAATTTGTTGACCACGGTGGTGGACTAAGCATCCCCTAGGCCTTGATCCTTTGAACTGCTTTCATGTGATGAAATTTTGAGTAATTCTGGACCAGCGACGCCTAATATATTGCATTGTCATGTTTTTTCACCCAGTTCTGCTAAAGTGATGGTGCTACATGTAGGGGTGGGGCTGGGGGTAGCGGTAGGTGATTTCCCACTGCTTAAATATTTACATGAACAGTTAGAATAAAAACCTTAACTAAGGTAAATAGAAATGTGGCCGTTTTATTGCAGTTGCGTGCGCCGATGTGCCAAGTATCACACTGTCACTACTCTGGTTTTACCTTCTATTTATTTATTTGATTGGTGTTTTACACCGTACCTAAGAATATTTCACTTATACGACGGCGGCCAGCATTATGGTGGGAGGAAACCGGGCAAGGCCCGGGGGAAACCCACGACTATCCGCAGGTTGATGGAGGACCTTCCCACTTAAGGCCTTTTACCTTCTACGCTTAGAGACTGTTATATTTGCCATGTAAGTATTACACGTGACGTTGCTCTGGATATACTTGCTATGCTGTACGCCTTTTGTGGTACTCTATTCCTGTATAAACCGGGATTCGCTGGTCCTTTTGCATTGTTTTAATGTTATTGTATTTTAAATGTTATGACAACACAGCTTTTTGAGAAAATCTAGACCAGTGACACATACTAAATTGCAGTTAACATCACTGCTTTCTTTACCTAATTCTACTTAAGCTATGGTTCCAGGAGGGCGCGCTATTTGCTACTATTTATGCATTTACATGAACAGTAAGAATAAAACCCTGACTGAGGTAAATTGACAAGAGGCCTTAATTCACCGGCTACGTGTGACCATTTGCCAACTATCATACAGAGCAACTATCTGCTCTGGATTTGCTCGCTATGCTGTACGTCCTTTAAAGTATTACCTTAGCAATATTCGCTGTGCATGCATAATAACACAATAAGAAAATCGCAGACATGAGAAAGAAGCTGCAATTTAATTCCTGTAAGTGAAGGCAGTTGCTACTATAATGATGTTTCCGGTGTGTATGGCTTACCTTCTCCAAGTGATTCCATGCGGGAGGCAATAGTGACGCTTTCTCCAAAAAGGCAATATCTCGGCATTTTACACCCAACGATGCCAGCAACGACTGGTCTTGGCCAACAAATAGTGTAGCAAAAAACGTAACTAATGTCTTAAATAAAGTTATATCATGGTTGCTAAGATTGGTATTTAGCGCCGTAACTAGATCCTGTGTATTATTTGACGATTCCAATCAACGGCACAAGTTATTACTGCAAGAACTTGTATCCCAAGGTTATTCCATCAAACGTCTTCACTCTAAGTTTCTGAAGTTTTTCAGTGAGTGTAGTTCTCTGTATAATAAAGCAAATGTGGACAGAGTGTCCAGAATCTCTGGCACTCGCCTTCATGTGCTCTCTTTCAAAGTCTTTTCAAAGTCTTTGATATGACCCGACTGGGATTTCATTCCGGTGTTTCCCCGACTTAGAGGAGACTGCCCTAACTAGGCCATCGTATGAATGAATAAATTAATGATTATGGCTTAACGCCACATCGGCAATATTTCAGCCATATCGTGGCGAGAACAAGGTGAAAACACGAGACGGTTAAGGTTTTCGACACAATAGTGAGAACATCAGAAACAAAACAAAAAGTTCAGACATGTTTAAAATCAGATAAGACAAAACCAAAAGTTTGAACTTGAAAACCATCATATTTTAAAAATAGTATATCTAGAAATCTATACGTATGGCCCTCAAATATTTTATGACAACATCACCAGCGATGGTGTCAAACAAATCATGTACTGAGTTGACTGCGTGGAATCTTTGCCGAACATGGGCAAAGCCCACACAGTCAACCAGGATATGTTTCATGCCATATTGGGCATTACATCCAACACACAGGGGAGCACTGTGAGTTAGACGGGAATGCCCAAATAGGGCACCTTGTTAAAACGACTTGGTCTCTACGAGACTTTTCGTTAGTATAAGTATTGTAGCCAATGACAGGATGAATAGCATGCAGTTTATTCTAACAAATTATTAAAAGAAAAGGCAAAATGCAATTTTGTTTTCTCCTTTTGCTTTTTAATATGCTGAATCTCAGCGGAGGATTTCTCACACAGAATCAGAGGATCTTGCAAGACCAACACGCCCTCAGCCACCAGGATCCCGTCCTCGGAGATCACGGGTCGCAACCCACGGCAAACAGGTCGCTTCCCAGTTACCTCTCCCATAACCTAGAAGATGTGAGCCTATTATATTCACCCGGTTCACACAGGAGAGCTCCAGGTTAGTCGCCTTACATGCCAAGCTTGACTAGAGGGCTGAGGTCCTATTCTTATCACCCCCGAAACCCCACGGGGGAGTAGTACTTATGTTAAGTCTGTGTGACTGTGACCTGTGCTTTTAGGCCTTATCGCATACAGTACGTTCATTTCATTGGTGGTTTATTTATTTGATTGGTGTTTTACGCCGTACTTAAGAATATTTCACTTATATCAGGTTTGTGTCGGAAGACTAGCTGAACTTATGGAGACATAACAGACATATTAGAGGTTTGCGTCCAGTGAATAACTGAACTTATGGAGACATAACAGACATATTAGGTTTGTGTCAGGTGATTAACTGAATGTGTGAGGGCTTAACACGTATAATAGGTTTCTGTCCAGTGACTAATTGTACTTATGGAGGCATAGCACACATATTAGGTTTGTGACCAGTGACTAACTGAACTTATGGAGAATGAATGAATGAATGATTATGGCTTAACGACACATCGGCAATATCTCAGCCATATCGTGGCGAGAACAAGTTGAAAACATGAGGCGGTGCAAGTTTTCAATACAGTAGTGAAAAGATGAAACACGAAACAAAAAAAAATTGGACATGCTTAAAATCAGATATAAAAAAAACAAGAGTTAAAACTCAAAGACCATCGCATTTTTAAAAATAGTTTATCTACAAAAACTGTATATGTAACTTTTATCTATATATATTATTAATAATTAACATTAATATTTTATCATAAAAGGCTAATAGCCCTCAAATAATTTATGACAACATCGCCAGCGATGCTGTCAAACAAATCATATACAGAGTTGACTGTGTAGAATCTTTGCCGAACATGGGCAACTCATGGTGACATAACAGACATATTAGGTTTCTGTCAGGTGATTAACTGGACTTGTGGAGGCTTAACACGCATGATAGGTTTGTGTCGACTGACTAACTGACATTGTGCAGGCATACCGCATGTATTAGGTTTATGTGGGGTGACTTACCGACATTGTGGGAGCATAACAGATGTATTAAGTTTGTGTCGGCTGATTAACTTACATTGTGGAAGCATAATAGATGTATTAGATTTGTGTGGGTTACTAACTGACATTGTGGAAGCCTAACACATGTATTAGGTTTGTGTGGGATGACTAACTGACATTGTGGAAGAATAACAGATGTATTATGTTTGTGTGGGTTACTAAGTGACACTGTGGAAGAATAACACGTATTAAGTTTGTGTGGGTTACTAACTGACATTGTGGAAGAATAACACATGTATTAGGTTTGCGTGGGTTACTAACTGACATTGTGGAAGAATAACACAGGTATTACGTTTGTGTGGGTTACTAACTGACATTGTGGAAGCATAACAGATGTATTAGGTTTGTGTGGGTTACTAACTGACATTGTGGAAGAATAACAGATGTATTAGGTTTTTGTGGGATGACTTACTGACATTGTGGAAGAATAACACATGTATTAGGTTTGTGTGGGTTACTAACTGACATTGTGGAAGAATAACAGATGTATTAGGTTTGTGTGGGTTACTAACTGACATTGTGGAAGCCTAACACATGTATTAGGTTTGTGTGGGATGACTAACTGACATTGTGGAAGAATAACAGATGTATTATGTTTGTGTGGGTTACTAAGTGACACTGTGGAAGAATAACACGTATTAAGTTTGTGTGGGTTACTAACTGACATTGTGGAAGAATAACACATGCATTAGGTTTGCGTGGGTTACTAACTGACATTGTGGAAGAATAACACAGGTATTACGTTTGTGTGGGTTACTAACTGACATTGTGGAAGCATAACAGATGTATTAGGTTTGTGTGGGTTACTAAGTGAAATTGTGGAAGAATAACACGTATTAAGTTTGTGTGGGTTACTAAGCGACATTGTGGAAGAATAACACATGTATTAGGTTTGCGTGGGTTACTAACTGACATTGTGGAAGTCTAACACATGTATTAGGTTTGTGTGGGTTACTAACTTATACAGAGCCTGGGGGAAAGCCACGGCCATCCGCAGTTTGCTGACAGACCTTCTTATGTACTACCGGAGAGGAAACCTGCATGAACTGAACTTGAACTCACAGCGTTACATTGGTAGGAGGCTCCTAGGTCATTGGCCTACTCATCCCCTCGGCCACAGAGATACGTATTGGGTGTGTGTCCAATGACTAACTGAACTTGCGGAGGAATAACACGCATACTTGTATTAAGTTTGTTTGGTTGGGGGAGGGGTAACTAACTGACCTGTGTGGAGATCGACGCGGAGTTTGAAGTGTGTTCCCAGCAGGTGGGTGATCTCCACGCTGGTGATGTTGTCCAAGAGGTCCAGGGCCATCGATCCGATCTCGGCGGCGTGACGTTTTCCGTTCCTCCGGGGCAAACCTATTGAATGAAAGTAAGGAAAAGAAACCATACCAGACCCTGATAAAACAAAATACAGAATTCTGGTCCAAGTTTGCGTGTTGATGCATATGTACTTCTATAATTTTATAAATGGTAATATTTATCGTTTATTGTACTATTTAGGATTGTGTTAAAAGTGAAATAGTGTCGGCTGGTACTTGTTTATAGGAGAAGGTCAGGCAAGCAGCATCCCAAAGAAAAGTGATATTTAAGATTATACTTGACGAACTCGCCCTCTAGCCAAGCTGCTAAACAATACTGCATTTACCAGTAGGAATCATGCAGCTCTCAGCCCGCTGACGTCTATTCTTAGCTATCAATATAATCAATCATACTCCCTGCCAAAATCGAATTTGGTTAGCGACACGTAATACTACAAGCCCGCACATTGATAGGTTGTAGGTCTATAATATTGCAAGGGAAATAAAATTGGGACACCTGTACGAATTCATAATGTTAAACTCCATGAGGCTGGTTTCGACGGCAAGAAGTCAACAAGTGGCATGCTGGAAAAAGGATGTGGAGAGTAATTCGTTTTACAATGCCCGCACTAACATGCGGTTAGAACAAACTACACGCAGTAACACAACCTACACTACCGTCTCAGCGAATACAGTACATTCCTTTTTTTATAACATAATTTCTTAGCATACAACACTAAATCCATATTGCCGTGAGATCATATGCTTGAAGAGATAAAATAAACTTCATTTACGGAAGATATTTTATTGTACAACGTGCGAACAATGTCAAATATGAGCTGTCAGAAATCCGGTTTAAATTAATGTCCATAGCAGTTTAGGTAACTGATTTCGCCCTTAGTCAAAACATATTGAAGTCCACCCAATATCCAACATGCCACAGTTTTTGTGTTGTTTTTTTTTTTGATAATTATGACATGACTCGAGACAATGAGTTCTAGCCGTCGGAACAGAGCCTATGCAGTTTAACATGATGAATTAGAAAGTTTTCTGTGCAAGAACCTTCCCTTAAGAACTCCCAACATATCGATGTGCACAGCTTGTCCTGTTACATGTCATTGACCAAAGGCAAATTTTGCTAAAGGGTAGAAATAGATAGATATTCCGTCAAACGCACTCACTCTTCAGTTTATACAATCTTACAGAGAGCATATATGACATTCTCCTCGCAAATCCTAAATTTTAGGAAAGCATTAAGACGGTTGGAGGGAGACATGAATCTATGCGTTGCATACCAGCTGTCAACCAAAATGGATGTTCCAGGTCAATGATTGCAAGGCCGATTACTAAAGTACGAAATTAGGACAGAATGGTGCAAAGAGAACCAGTCAACAGTATTCAGTGACGTTGAAAAGACACATTAATGTCGATATATTCTTGGTTAGGTTCAAAGCTTACAGTCTGGCAAAGTGTATATGTCGGGTATTATTATAGGACATAATTAAGTGTAGGTATATTATTACTTATCATATGCCTATGGGTGTTACCCGCTGGATACAAAGCCCCCTGATATTTTTTCTTATCACCATCCTCTGAACATTTTGCACGCGCGGAACTACTTTCGCACCGAGTGACCTTTCCCTGGGAAAGCCCCGCGGTCCTTGACGGGGATTTCCATGCTGTGCTGACCTACTTACACGAACATAAGATTTATTCTCCCTAAAATTAAGGACCAGAAAAAACTAATATATATTTTTTCCTACACTGTCTACACGCCAACATAATGGGCATAAAGTTTAAATTCAAATATTTTCGTCGTTTTTTTTTGTGTCGTCTGCTTCGTCATTGTTGGCGTCAAATTACATTCCGCAACGCTGATAGCTGTCGATGTCGATTCAGGCCAAATTTCTAGATCGAGACGATTGCAAGTCATCTGCACATTAAGTTTTCTCCTGTAAATATTTAAATTCGCCTTTTCCTGCCGTTTTCCTTTCAAAAATTTGTTGTTGTTACTCCAGTATTTCTGGATTTCCAAACTGTTAAGCTGTTTTACCTTTGGAACTGTGCTATACTGTTAGTGTTATCAGTGCAAACCACGCCATTATGGAAGCTAAGGACAGCAGTGACTCAGACATGCCAAATTTTGACCTTGGATTTCGGTCGGACAGGGAAAATGAGCAGCTATCCGACTATGACGGTGATTTTCTTGCTAGAGTAGATGCTTTCCAAAAGGAAATTTTGGTCACCGACGCCCATGAGAACAACCTAAAACGGGCGTGATTTCCGAACAGGAGGCCAACTTTCGTTGAATGTGCTGAGAGGGAGAAATCAGAGTTCGTCGTGTCAATTAGGGAAAAAAGGCGGAAAGCGTACTCAGAATATTTTCTGGATTCCTGTGAACCTTTCCTCGCGATGATCGGGAAAGTGAGGACATACAACCGGTCCAGTTGAACAATTACGTTGGATCGATCCTTCTTTCCTGAGAAAACACGACAGTAGCGAGTATGAACCTGACACTCTGGCCAGTTACCACAGGGCCACAGAACGCTATCTACGTGAACATAACTATGCATATAACTTGATTTTTGACAAAGGATTTCAAACTTCGCGTGACATCCTTGCTTCAAAACGCAAGGAGCTCCAACAGAAAGGCAAAGGGAACAGGCCAAACAGGGCTAAGCCGCTGACAGAAAATGAGGAATGTATACTGAAGAAAAATAAAGTAATAGGGAACCATAGTCCGAGCACACTTGTCAACAAGATAAGGTTGATCAATTCCCTTCGTTTTGGCCTTCGTGGAGGTGAAGAAAATCGTCACCTCAGATGGGAGACGTGACTTTAAAATGTGATGATCAGGGGACAGAATACCGGAGTACAATAAGCGACACTAAAACTAGAAGTGGTGAAAACCCAAGCATGCATGTCCCCCCCCCCCCCCCCTCTTCCAGCCAAAACAATTTGTGCTCGATAACAAGGATGACTGCCCGGTAGAGGCGTACAAAGTCTACATGCACCATAGGCCACCAAAAATGTGCACAGCCGACAGTCCATTTTACCTCGGCATCAATTACAGAGGAAAAGCTTGCAGTAATGTATGATACAAATGACAACCAATCGGAGAGCACACCCTAAAATCAATTATGAAAACCATGGCAAAACGATCAAACCTATCTGGCCGTTTGACAAAGAACAGTGCCCGCAAAACAACATGCGCCAGTCTCCTTCATGCTGGCGTAGCTCCCACGACTATTATGCAACTCACGTGTAACAAAATTGTTGCAAGTATAAATAATTACGCTGTTGCTTCTCATGGTATGCAGGAAAAGATGAGCCACATCATTTGAAATGCACCAGTCACACTGCCTTCCGCTACGAGCGTAACTCTTCTTCCCCAACCCAGTACATCCACAGAAATTGATGCAGCTGTCCCATCATGTTCTACAGTACAGAATGATCTGTTTGTTTCACAGAATTTGACACACAATGTAAACCATGCCACTAGAACATGTACAACTGCCGTTATTTTCCAGGGTGCATCCTTCTCAAATTGCACGTTTCACCTCAGTTTCTGCCATGGATCAGCTGCCCATTAACTTTGTTGACAAGCTCTACCAAGAACTCACAAGGGACTTTAACAAATTTAAAGAATTTTCCGTCATCAACATGTAATTAAATCACTTCTTCACTTCTAAAATTGGTGGTTGGCCTGATTTTTAGCGCACTTTACAGCTGCTATACTCAATTTCAAAAGGCCACTTGTCAGGTTTGAGGTGATGTTTATATAAACGTTCAGTTCTTGCAGTCAGATACCATATTAGTTTTGAAAAGCCAGCTATACTTACTTGTTGATGTTGCATAAATAATATTTCCACGGTTTTTCGAGTCTTTGTTTTATTTTATTTTATTTTTTTTTGCCCAATGTTTTGGTCTTCTGCGGTGGTCAACTACTTTGAAATATGCTATATTTAGAACGAAATCTGTGTGCACGTAATAGTTTGTGAGCGTCATGACGACCTGTGCACTGCCAAACACACTATAGGCTAAGCAAAGTAGTTTGAAGAAATATCTGGAATTTATGGCCCCCAAAGTAGTGTCAAAAGAAGGTATATGATAAATAGATTATCATCACACTGCATTGTGCAGATCTGCACGTCGAATCTGCTCTCGTTCTCTGTCCTTGCGTCGCCGTATCCACCTCGCCCTGCAGATACAACGATGCATATCAGCACAGTGTGATGATAATCTCTTTATATCCAAGAGAGACATCTGGTACCTCACTTGCCGTCCGGATCACTACAGATTAAGGAACATTTACAAGGGCTCCCAGTTTAAAGAAATTTACACAAAGCACCAGATACATTTATCTGGACAATTCCATTAGCACTGAAATTCCGAATTGGTGTCATGGAACGTTTACAAAACCTTATCCATATGCCGTAATTAAGGCCCAATTTAGAATTTTCAATTCACTGAATAATGACCTTCACATCAACATATACGAGCGGTACCAAAAATCTTGAATTATGCATATTACATTTCCGCAGAAAGATTTGCGGGAAGTAGGTAATCTTACCAGAGGCCACCATGTAAGCGTCCCCGATGGTCTCTACCTTGTACACGTCGTACTGGTCGATCCTGTCGTCAAACAGGGTGTACAGGCTGTTCAGCATGTTAACCACTTGTACGGGAGAGCACTGAGCCGAGAGAGACGTGAAGCCAACGATGCCCGAGAGGAAGATAGTGACTTCATCAAACGTCTCGGCGGTCACGTTTTCGTTCTTCTTCAGCTGCTCAGCCACAGTTTTCGGAAGCATCTGGTACAACAAAGAATTGGTCCGCTTCTGCTCCTTCTTCAGAGCCTTTGTCCTACAAATATTACTATCGTAATCAATGCACTTACCTACATGTACAATGTAAAAAAACTATTATCTTTGATTAATAAGTTTTTTATAATATTTTTGAGTCGCATCAATTCCTTAAAGTAAAAGAAAGATATAATACAAGTATGAAGGAAGGTTAATTATACACACAAAGGAAACTATGGGTAAAAATACTTTCATTTACTCTTTCAGATTTTCTTAAGAGTGTTGAAAGGCTTACAGATACTTGAATATATGAGCCATACTGGCGGTATTTTGGAACTTTGACGTCACATCACCTTCATTCCTGATGTTCAAAAGAAGGAAGGAAATTTGGCGATCATTATTCCTAATCAGTAATCCTGAACTCATGGGTAAAAAGAACTATTGCAACATCCAATGTCGTGATTCGAGTTGAAAAAAACTTCTGTGTACTATCACAGTTCCTAAACCGATAGTATGGTTCGAAAAGCCCATCTTAGAATTCAAAATGTTTGAACGCCTTTAACTGTTATGACAAAAGTTTAAAATAGTAAATGACAGTATATGTATGCATAGTTTTAAGTGATCTATTTAGTGAAGCCTACTTCTATTTTTAGATGTCTTTCCCTTTAAGAGTATGTGTCCTGTCAACTGTTTAATACGATATGTATATCAATTTACAAAATTCAGCAAAAAATAAAACGATGTCCAGAGTGTTTCACGACCATCTTAGGAAGTAAAAATAATTAACTGACATAAATGTGATAAACACACAGAATTTTAAGTATTTCTCCCCTAGTGACGTCTAATAAATTCCAAGTACATCGTAACATCACTGATGTTGTTTTCTTTATTCTTCTTAAGCCAGGGTGCTAGAGAAGGGAAAAGAGGCCAGATTTTCACGGGTAATATGTGTGCCAATTTGCTCATCTTCATCCCCACTGCTCTGGTTGCTCTCCATGCTGTAACCGTTTGTTTTGCGTTGTTTGAGTGATGCTTTATTAATTTTGAATAATTCTATACCCGTGACGTACATTGCAATTACTGCACGTTTTATTCTGCTTAAGTCACGGTTACAGGGGGCTCGTAGGGTGCTTCTAATTCAGCTTTTACAAGAGTACTTAGAATAATATCCGAACTGAGAAATTTACAAGAACCTGGATTCCGCTAATTACCGGCATAATTTGTAACCTATCACACTGCTCTGGTTTTTACTCTCTACACTGTTGGCTTTATATTAAGGGCTCTGTAAGACATCTAACCGACCCATAAAGGTATATCTATCCCTTTGGGGAAACCCAGGTGTTTTAGCCAGTGACCTGGCATTAAAAGGTGAACATACCTATCAGCTAGGGAAACGGATGAGAGGGCACATCACTAATCCAAACACCATGCCGATAATAATCATCTTGGTTAGATCTTCTTTATCACTCTCATCTAGCTTCGCAATGATTTTATCCATCAGAGCCTTCTGTGTTTCCAGTAGAACACCCTGGTAGACTGACATCTTGCCGAACCAGTTCTCGGCGTTTTCTATAGACGCGTTCCTGTCCAAGATGTTCAGGCGAAGGTCAAGTCTCTGATTATTCAGATCTGTGAGAAATGACCTGTTGTTCTCCACAAGAGAGTCGAAGAGGTCGGCTGCGATATCAGAGAAAAGTCTAGCGGAAGAGAAGGAGGCGTTAGCGTGGGGAAGCCACCTCGAGCCAATCAGATGGCGCCAAGAGCGCGTTTGAGTTCCAACGATTCCTTAAAGATAAGAACGAATCAAGAAGATGGTAGTGATGAGGAGTTTTCACCTGTTACGTTTGACCATTTGCCAACTATCACACTCTCGTCGATGCTCTAGTTTTTCTCTCCACGCTGTACGTCAAAATTATATATTGCATCCCTGCATAAACCACGATTATGCTGGTGCACTACGCATTCCCGAGACCTGGTCCCTTTGAATTGTATGTTCAAGGTGATGACAACATAGCATTTTGAGTAATTCTGAACCAGTAACGTCTAATGTATTAATATCACTGCATTTTTATTACCTAATTTTGCTTACGCCATGGTGAAAGGGGTTTCTATTTATGCATTTGCAAGAACAGTTAGAATAAAACTCTAACTGAGGAAAATATAAAAATAAGAGGCCGTATTTCACCTTTTACGTATGACCATTTGCCAGCTTTCACATGACCATTTGGCAACATTCACAGTCGTTGCTGCTCTGATTTATCTCTCTGTGTTATACGTGTTAATTATACATTTGAATTATATTTAATATAGTTTCATCCTTGTTTTATCCTTCGTACCAGGATGATATTAGATCGCACAGGATTGTGATAGAAACTCACTTTGGCGTCCGTGATTTCTAAGAAAGCCACCAGACTTCTCCAGACAGTCCCGGAACGCGCCTCTGAGATCGAGTCGTACCGTGATTCCAGAGGGCGTGTAAATTGCTACTATTGATGCATTACATGAACAGTTAGAACAAAACCGTGACTGAGGTAAATTGACGAGAGGCCGTATTTCACCTGTTACATTGTACGTGTGACCATCTGTCAGCTATCACACTGTTGGCGCTGCTCTAGTCTTACTCTGTATGCTGTACATGTACATCTATAATTATTCAGACATAGATATAATCGGTGTAAAATATGGATATAATAGACGTTGTGTAGTATACTATTGTTCAACTCGTGCTTCGTATTCAACAGATATATGAAGGCCTATTATTTGAATGAACATGTAAGATCTGTATAATGAGCACGAAAACATATAAAAAACAGTAGCGGAGTTTCTAAATACATGGCTGAAAGTCTTGTGTCGTCAACGGGGCCCCACAGTGTCACTATTGTCCATTAGTGCCTTATTAGATACATTTTAGTAGCTAGCTAGCAGATGTCAGTTTCTTTTCTTCTCTCTCTTTCGTGTTGTTACCAGGTTTCATTTACTTTTTACGTTTCATTTTTGCTGGTGAACTGTAGCACCTGACTTGTTGAGTGCTGCACACCACTTCACAAGACTGGACCTCCTGTTAAGTGGCACTAAAGTATTCACAAGGAAAACATTCTTGGCAGTATAGATTTTAAAATGGATAAATTGTGACATGGAGTCAAATAACAAATCTGGCTATTGCTCTTACATGAAGCTCTTCTGTCACTGGTTAGTTGATACTGTCCATTCTGTAGCGGTGCTGATTCAAAAACACCTTAAACTTTTCCTTCTTCTGAAATTGTTTGAGGTCGTTGTTCGCCGTCATGCCGATTAGGATGAAAATCGGAACGCACACCACGGAAAAGACGCGACAAATTTGTTTCCGTTTACCAGAGGCTGTGATGTGGTTGCCTATTGACAAGAAAAGAGATTTGATATTTATTTCATGAAGTGGTAACTATCTCCAAAAGAAACCCCTTATGTTTATTACCAGTATCTCTCGAGTGTAAGGAAATATTTATTGTTCTAAAATTATGTTTGATTGGTGTTTGACGATATACTGAAGTATATGTCACTATATGTTCATTTTTGAAAAAAACAGAGAGAAACCAAACCTCCTGACCCAAGGCTGCAGCCGAAGCAGCGGACTGCAAATTATTAAGAGCAAGCACACTGACCAGTAGTACAGAGTAAAAGGCAATATGGAGAGTAAAACCTGAGCAGGGACAACAGTGTGATAGCTGGTAAATGGTCACGGCCTCTTGTCAATTTCCTTCGTAAGGTTTTTGTTCTAAATGTTCATGTAAATGCTTAGATAGTAGCAAATTACATGCCCCCTAGCAACATGGCCTACGTCTTGCAGCCAACGTTTGGCGTAAGTGATTGCACTCTTGGGATTAGACATGTGACATTACAGACTAATGACACAATGTCGAGGTTAAAATTCCCCAGATGTATTCCTAGACGCTTTGTACTTTGAGGAGTTTGACTTGTTACTAAATATTCAATAGCCAGAAATGAACGTAGGAAACACCACAACATTAATTACAAATTTAAATAATACTATTTCTCCATGTCATTTAAGATATTAACCATGATCGCCTAACCATGATTTGCGGATGTCTAATTCATTGGCTGACTGACGGTCGTAAAGTTTTCATTAGTATTACTACATATTAGATTACACTGATATGGGATTAGCACCATTACTGAGGCGGATAATTCATTTATGGGTATATAACTTCGATAACAATTGTAATTGTTAAAATCGTTCAATGATATTTATTTAAATATCGCATAGAACCGGTGGAGTACTGTTGCTGTTTTTTTTACCCGAGTCATAATTTTATCTTAACTATCTGTGACAATGTCTGCTTTATAAAACTGAGGCCAAATGTGACCTTATCTATGAAATCTATGAAACCCACACACTTTAAATCCTTCGTTTCCTGTCACGATATACACTACACCCACTCAACACGGTCCTCACTTACCTTTAACATGAACCCCAATTACTCTTGCATGCACGATTTGCCTACTTCAGCTAAACTCATAAACGACCTTAATACGATCCCCACACCTGCACTATGTATCTCGTCTATTATAATAAGTACCACAAGTACCTCATTTATCTTCAATTAAATCTGTCATCAACGACCTTATGAAGGAATCGGACAAGTTCTGTAAATTTTTGTGGGATATATGTTTATCGATATGTTCTCTCCCCCCCCCCCCCCCCCCCAACACACACACACACAGAATGGCATGGGCGACGGTGGCAGCAGCGGTTTAGGTGATTGGTTTTTCACGTGTTTGAGGCTGCTGTTGTCTGTACATATTGGTGGTACAGATTACACCGTTGTCTGGGGATTATTTGAAGTAAAGTTTTTAACTGCTGCCGAGCGCTTGATAGAGCTGTGAGGAAACACATATATAACACAAATGTATGTTGAGCATTTTATAATTATGCTGTCTCTTTAGTTATATTGTTTGTTCATGTTCAGGAATTCTCCTGCACAATGATCATAACCATCAGTCAAGCGGTATTTGGGTTAAAGAATAAAAGCTGAAACCGTGAACTCAAAATCATTTTGGAAAATACTGAGAAGTGTTGGACTTGTCCTTAACATATAACGGTAATATTTTTCTTACTTTGCAGAGAATCTAGCTCTCGTTATATTGGCTGCGGCTTCAAGCCAGAAGATTTGTCAGGTCGGTGGAGTAGTCCACCCAATAGCTTGATTACTCTCATATCAGTTAAAAATCCCTGATTTCAATGTGACCTACCTTTACAGTCGACCGCGATTCCACCCTCTCCGCCAGCTCGAATGTGTAACATTTCCATGATGGCGCGTCTAGCTGGGAGGGTGACAGACTGGCCTCAGAGGTCATGAGGGCAGAAGGCATGGTCGGGGACACACGGGCAGGGGCCACCTTGCTTTTTGTGACTCGCCACATCGTAATCTCGTCACCTACGGGTATAACACACGTCAACACAACTTAATTTCTTTAGTGTTGCCTCATTCGTTTCCCCCAAATAGGAGTAACCAAAGCCTTTAAGCACAATGACCCAGAGCAGAAATGCTCGTGACCAATTTCATATTTTGTCATTTTCGCGACAATACAGAATAAACAGTAACAGAGAATATGTGTGTCTTTAAATGACCTGCGTTTATAAAACCATAAAGCACAAAGGTAGAATTTCAATGATGCGCTGATTTCCATAACATTTGTATGTAGAACTGCCCAAATACAACAAACAGTAGAACAGATAACAGAATATCAGTGTAAACAAAGGATTTATTTCCGCCATATCGTGGAGTGAACATGTTAGACCCTGGAAACAGTGCGGGGATCAGTGTGAAGTTGGCAACATCCAAAAACCAACTCTAAGGAGAACATGTTAAACGCTGAAAAAAGCATGGGAGTCTCTGTAAAATAGCAACATCCAAAACAAAAACCCGGCCAAGGCATGTTAGATCCTCGGAACAGTGTGGGATTTCAGTGACATCATTCAGACATCAAACCCGGCGAAAACAAGTTAGAACGTGGAAACAGTACGTGATTCATTGTGAAAATGGCAACATCCAAAACCAAACCCGACAAAAAAATGTCAGGCCCTGGAAACAGTACGTGATTCATTGTGAAAATGGCAACATCCAAAACCAAACCCGACAAGAAAATGTCAGGCACTGGAAACAGTACGTGATTCATTGTGAAAATGGCAACATCCAAAACCAAACCCGACAAGAAAATGTAACGCCCTGGAAACAATGTGGGATACAGCGTGAAAATGGCAACACCCACAATGAAACGAATACACATACTTTTAAAGTAAAGAGGTTAAAAATACTAAATCCTAATTAAACCGTTCAGAAATATTTTCAATAATTCGGATGCGACAAATGCTTAAATGCGAAACCTTCAAATTATCACGCCAAATACTTGATATACAGAATCGAGTATGTTAAATATACAGGGAATGGAGTAAATTCGCCACTACTTCCACCAGCAACATGTTCCACCTCCAACATGGCTGTGGTATTCACAACGTTATCAGACTTAGCTGTGTACCTCAGAAAGGGAAAAATCTCAGAGCTTCTTTTTTCTGGTCACTGCGCTCTGAAGATCATCTGTGGAAGAGTTTGATAACGTCTAAACCTAACTCTGTGTTTCCTACATATACCTTTGTTTCTATGACCACGCCAACTCCTGCTATATGACGTTTATGCAGTTATCAAAAACCACTGCCGACAATTGAACACACATGTTTTGCTGACTGGGTGATAATTACAATATTTCTACACCCACAAAAGTGCGAAAATGCTGGACTGCTTGCCCAAGATTTTGAGCAGGGAGTCGTTCAGCAATAGTCCGAACACATTATACATCGTTGCTGAAGAGAATGAAGGGTAGGGTGAATGATTACGTCTTAATGCCCCTTCGGCGCTAGCATTACGTGTGAACTGGCATCAGAATCATATTACCCCTTCCGTTTTAATTTGTAATTCTCTGTACGTTAAGGTTTATACGGTTTTTTTTTTCGCTGTCAGTAGACCGTTTTAATGTACAGGTGTATTCTTGGTATGAATAATTGAACTTTTCACCTGGCTACACGTTCTAAAGAATTAGAAGTGAGATGCTCCAGGACAATAGGAAAACGGTCACTACTACACAGATCGTCATGCACCTTCCAAGAAAAATCCGGGAAAACTGATGGATCCGTGATAGTGAGATCGATAGGAGAATCTATTACCTGGATGTAAATAGGTATTAGAACCATCATTGAAATAACACAGTTCATCATTCCATAAAAAATGTTGCAATGTTTTGCCTTTACTATTGATATTAGCACTGCCCCATAAGAGTTTATGGGCATCAACGTCCCCTATAATTATAAAAGGGTTGTTCTTTCAGGTTATGTAATTCAGAGATTGACAAAGAAGAATAAGGAGGAATATAGAAAGTAACTGTTTTCGACAAAGAAACACGGATGGCCACAGCCTGAAGCTCAGTAACGAGATCATCAGGACTGTGAATTACATTATTATTCACTAAAAAAGAGAAGCTGACACAAGCTCGCTCTTCCTCACCAGAATAATTGTCATAAAGTGTATAATTTTAGAGAGAATTTATATTTGTCAGAAGCTTCAGGTGAGTTTCCTGAAGACACAGGGCAACTGGATTTAAAGCTTGAACTAACAGTGTTTAATAAATAAGATTTACCTTAAGGCCTCGACAATTCCACTGTATAATTTTGCCCAAGGAAGACATTATGGAGATAGACGTATTGGGGCCGAGGACGACCCTTTTTGGGAGATCTAGTAGGCGACCTCACAGGTGCAGATGATGTATCCATCACGTCTGCACATGATGTTGACAGATCAACGTCCTCCAGCGATCCAAACTTATTAAAAGTTTGAATAGGGTTTTTAGTGGCCTTAGAGGGATGCTCCAGGGGGCCACTAGGTTTATCTCTTTTTATGATTTTTCTCAGATTCATTTTTGTCACCCGTTACTTTCTGTACAGAATCAACGGGTTTATGAGATTTGGATTTTTTATCACATGATGTGTCGTCAGATTAAGGAAGTGCTGGATACTCAGGTAAAGTATTAGGTATTTTACAAAGGTTCATAACAGTTTGTGATGAGGAGCTTGCTGTGTTATTTAAGGGATTCATGACGAGTTTCTGTGGGTGTTCTTTGCCAATGGGCCAAGTAAAAGCTGTTTGAACCCTCACAGAAACAGTGGTTTTCCTTACAACATTGGCATATGTAGATGTTGTAAGGCCATGCGTGACAGAGACCAGACGCTTCTTCCTGACAGGATGTATTAATTTTACATTTTAAGGTTATGATTTCTTTTTCTTTTTTTGAAGAGAGGGCAGTCCTTGGAAGAGGCCATGTTGGCTCCACTACAATTCAAACATTTTATTGTTTTTGTGCAGTCGAAGCCCTTGTGACCTGCTTCCGCACATAAAGCACACCAGTGTGTTGCACCATTGACTCCTGCCATGGCCAGGAGTCAATGTAAAAGGGTTTTACTTTTATCAATCCTTGGTGTTTTAACCCCAGTTATATTTTGCTCAGTGAGTTCGGAAAGGTATTGGTCTCTGTCATGAATTATGCCATGACAGCAGTTTAATGTATTATGTGGTGAAACAGAAACAGGCTGCTTTCCCATATTTTCAATATTCAGTAAGTTGATATGTTGTTGTTTTCTGGAAACTTCCAATAAAATGTTTCCAGGTTTCATTTTTTGACCTGTTTTAACGTTCCTGCAGAACTTTCTAATGTTTTTTTTTTATTACGAATGGGTTTATTTCATGGTGCCTTCATTTTTCTTAGATATAACCAAAGAAGTAGGAAAAAAATCTTTTTCTGTTTCAGTTTCTAGTGGAAACTTATTTCTCTTTTTTTTTTTACCAACGACTGTTGAAGGTTGAGACGAGTCCATGATGTATGTTTTATTAATTTCACCCTACGTGTCCACCACCCGCCACGGAGTGCCAACAAGGGCGAATCTACCTCTGCAGATAACCAGCAGAGAACAGAAACACACGGAATCCACGCAAGGTACACTCAAACAAATTGAATTATACCAACAAGGTTAAACTCAATCTACTCGACTGACCCATTAGCCACCGCCTTCTACAGTGACCCCGAACAAGAACGTCGGGGAAAAACCCAATTTTACATCACAGTACGTGAAAGAATAACAAACTGGATCAAGTGTAGGGCTTGACGCGACCAGCCGATTGATAGGGCCAGGCCCATCCGACCTTCTGTCTCTCTTCAAGTAAGAGTCAATGTGGCGTGTTGGGCGTGAGGATCTCGCAAGACTAACACGCCCTCAGTCACGAGGGTCCCGTCCTCGGAGATTACGCGTCGTAACCCGGGGCAAACAGGTCGCTCCTCGGTTGCCCCCCAACACAACCGAGAAGATGTGAGCCTATTATATCCACCGGGCTCACACAGGAGAGCTCTAGGTTAGTCGTCTTTTACGACAAGATTACCTAGAGGGCTGAGGTCTTATTCTTATCACCCCAGAAACCCCACGGGGGCCATGAATGTCGGACATGACGCTTATATATATATATCACGTAATGAAAGACGAACGACCACAGCCTGAAGATATGTATGCAAAGCAACAGGGCTGTGGATAATATTGTTACTTATGAATATCAAGGGGCCGCTTGCAGCTCGCTCTTCTGCAATACAATATGCGCTATGAAGTAAATAATTTTTAAGAGTTATTTTATCTTTGTCAGCTTTCTTTAGATGTCTCTCTCCAAGTAAGGGCCAAAGCGGCGTGTTGGACATGAGGATCTCGCAAGACCAACACGGTCTCAAACACCAGGATCCCGTCCTCCTAGATTACGGGTCGCAACCCATGGGCAACAGGTTGCTTCTAACACAATTGAGATGATGTGATGTAAGAAGAGTTAAACTCGAAAGCCAGCATATTTTTAAAACAGTATATCTAGAAATCTGTATGTATGCTTATCTATAGATATTTACGAAAATGAAAATTTATATTTTATGACATTACCAGCGTTGTCGAATAAATCATATATGATGGACAAAAAATATCGCAAAATGGAAATAATAAGCCCTAAAATTTTGATACATTTTCAATGTTCAGTTACCTAAGACTCTGACAGTTTTCTCCTGCTGACCTCCTCCAGGTCCTGTACCGTCACACCGGAACGTCCTGCCGTCATCTCTCTGACGACTAAGGGAGCTGATGCTCAAGTTTTTGCTGCTTCCCACAAGGCTGATCACATCCTTCCAGGGCGTGCTCTGCTCTATGCGGACTCGACCATCGATTCTGATAAGGATGACGTCAATCGGACCAGTTCTCCACAGCATATTCCCCTGTATACTGACATTACAGGGCAGGACCACCGCCTCTCCCTCAACCCCTTCCACGACTCCCTGAGCACAGGTCATGTCAGCAGAACTTAAACACAGCACTGGGGAAACATACGGTTTTGTTAAGGGCAGTTAAAGCTTTAGAGTAAATGAGAGTTAACCAACGAAATAAGGCTCATCAGAAGAATAGCATTATTACATAGTTACAGATAGATAAATGCATTTAAATGGTCGAATTCTGTGCTTTGCTTTATGACCCATATAACAGTCAGCTTGGTAAGTCTAACATTGTGATCGTTGCTGTGATTACAATGTGTGTATACATCACGAATTCGAGGGCTGAATACTTGCTGAGACTACCCCGTATTTCCAACCAACGATCTCAGAGTGTGTCACCAAATCGCCAATGTATGTGAGCCACTTGGACTCTATCTTACAATACCCAATGCCTGTTTTAGACAGAAGTACTCCGAATGGCAACAAATCTGTAGCCAGTCCTTGGGTACTCTCACATCACAAATTTCTGTACATACTCTAAACACATTTCATGTTGAGATAGGTCTAACAATCACCTGCCACAAATGTCAGAATAATATTTGCACGTGCGTCCGTGTAAAGAAAAGAACTTTTTGGGACGTCAGAGGACTTCAGTATATCACAGGAAGCCCGTTACTCATTTATATATTTATTTATTTTTATGTTGGTTGGTGTTTTACGCCGTACTCAAGAATATTTTACTGATACGACGGCGGCCAGACGGTGGTGGGTGGAAACAAACATAAGCTGGACTTAAACTCACAGCGACCGCATTGGTGAGAGACTCTTGGGTCCATACGCTGCGCTAGCGCGCTAACCGACTGAGCCACGGAGGACCCAAATTCATTCATCTAAATCACAGAGACGTGTACTTATCGCCCTGCTCCCACATACCAAGACTTGGCCAGAACTGACCAACACAGAGACGTATCCAGTCCAGGAACCAGCCCGCCATGATCAGCTTCACCGAGAGACTACGTGCACTTCCTTGTTCACACGATGTACGTATAGGTACACATACAATCTGCTTCACACATCGCAGGTAGGTCATAAAATAAGGCGATCTATGCGTTAAGATATTGTTTCAAAATCACGATGCGTGTCACTATGTACAATGTAAACAGTATAGGTATAGTAAATTTTAGGAACCCCACTGCTGTCAGGGCAGAGTATTATTCCATCACCTGGTAGAAATATGATTCATCTTAATTCTACCCCACAGATCAGCCATAGAGGCTGTGCTAGACATTTTTTTTATACTTTAAACCTTGTTCTAAAGAAACACTAGAGAAATCAAGGTTTATTTCTCCATTTCTGTAACTTATTTAGCCATTTATGTGATTATTTTTAATCGTCTTTCCCAGGATTTTTCACTTATGTCATTGCGGTCAGTTTTATGCGTGGTCGAAACAGGAATACCTGACGAAAACCACAAATCACGAGGAACTTATTGACAAGCTTTCCAACGTCTGTCGTACATTAGTAAACGCCCTTGATCATGACGTTGGTTGAAGACAAGTGATCTTTAACACAAGATTTGCTTCGATATGGCTGACATATTGCCAATCTGGCCATAATCATTTATTACGACACATTGTTGGTAAGATAAAACGGCGCGGTGCACAGACATTTTGGATGATTTTATTTTTATTCCAGGCTATTATAGAATAGGTTTAAGTTGAGTAGAATTCTTATGTATACATATATGTTGAAGAATTTTTTTTTAAAGACAGAAAAATAAACTCAGCTAAGAATAAAGTAAGAACTGAATAATGTATGTGTTCCATTCACATCTCGTACTGAACTATTATGCGACAAAGTCAATCCGGCACGGGCCTGAAAGCAAGGTACGAGTTCCCCATGTTATCCATTCATAATATCGATAGTGCATCCGTCTACTTGTCCGTGACCACAAACCTTCGTACTCTGGCAGGGAAGTGCAATTTTTCAACTTACGATCTTTACAGGCCAGTTATATCTTCAGGACCGATGTTGAGCAATAAACAGTTTCATGCAGAATTCACTTAACATTTAGACAAACAATGTCAGACCAAATGAATATATAATGGCACGCGTGACAATCTTTCTAGAAGGGTTGTTTTCGTAATACATTTCAAATACTGATTAGAAACTCGTATAAATAGCAGCAAACAATTTAATGCGCATTCCACATGTCATCATGCGAGTAAACAGTTTTATACAAAAGCAAGCTATCACTGAAACATTTAACTTAAGTATGCAGTTCACAAAGGTATCTCACAAACCCGTGTGAGATGAATATCAGAAGTTTATGTACCACATACATACGTGTTTATGTGCCACATACAATCGCCTATGTAAATATATCCAGATGACATATGTAAATATATCCAGATGACATATGTACATATATCCAGATGTAAATATATCCAGATGACATATGTAAATATATCCAGATGACATATGTAAATATATCCAGATGACAAAACATACATATTATCATTGATCAGAATAACACAGTACATTTACATGTGTGTGATTCCAAATTTTTCGTTTTATTATTTTTAGATGCTGAATTTGTAAAATTATATTATATATGTTTTTCTTTATATCTCTTTTGGCTGTCTATTATATATGTAAATCACTTTGCCTTTCAGCCAATCACATCCAGCGCACCTTGTATATTAAGCGAGGTTGTGGAGAATCTAGAAAATGCAGCTCAGCCAATCATGAGGATTTTCCTACAGAATTGGAAAATGGTGCCACTGGTGAAGGCCCTGGCAGAGTGGAAGATCTCCAAAACCTCGTAAGTCTATACTGATGAGGAGGAGCAGAACACTTTGTATAAGGAATACACATGCCATAACAAACAGAATATAAAATATCTATTAACCTATTGTAATATGTGGTACAGGTATGTGCGGTACAAGTATATGTGGCCCAAACATGTGAGGGACAAGTATATGCAATACAGATATATGTGGTACAAGTGTTGCTTTTGTAGCACGCCTCCTACCGCAGAATTCTGTCAGAAGAATATTTTTATCAAGATCAAGCTCACGAAATTTTCGTTCAAAATGGTGAAACGACTCGCACCTTCAACATAATCTGTAACTCCTCATGGTGAAGACATTTATCAACTTTCATTGAAGTATGATAAACTGTATTATAGATGGTCCAAAAAATATGTAAGCCCAAAACAGATTGAAAACAGCGATAATTTTGTCGACAATGGAGAATACATGGCCTGAAACTCGACAATGCTTTGCAGCTTTCCATGGTGAAACCACACATCAAGTTGATACAAGGAATAAAATATTTTACACATACACATTACGTGCATTTAGTACAAAAAATGAATATGGGTAAGCATAAAAGTGTTGGTTTTCAAAAGACTTGTGAAAAGTACGAACTACACTGGACGTTCTGGTAGTCTGCCCAGTCATCACTCTGTCTCGTTCTTGCATTAGACTCAGCACCTTCCGTGTTCTCGTACGTGTTGTCACCAGAACTACGGGGTGACGTCATGGGCTCATAATGCACGTCACATGATCCTGGGTTTCTGGCGATGTTGTGAGCGAGCGACTCGTAATGGTAATCTGTATTTAAACCAATATATACATGTTAATATACAGACGCCATTTGTTCATAATTACATTATTTGAAGCAAGTAAGAAATACACATAATGCAGAACAGTTGTAATCCTTTCACACCTTGCAACACTCCAGTAACTATTTGAATCAATCCCGTGTTCAGAGTTATAACACAATATCCTTTAACTGGTTTAAGAGGCGTTAGGAAGTTGAGTAACGTCACGGGTTTTTATATGGATAGTAAAAGATGTACAGCGTAATAAATTAGACGAATAAATTCAAAAAAGCGGCGTTATATTACTCTATGTTCAAACTTTGTAGTTTATTCATGAAGCAAGCTCAGTATTACTGGAACAGTTCGAGTACTTAATAAATCCGGAATATTTGTTTGGAATTCTGTTATCTAAATTCCACATTTAAACCTAACAGGCAAAAAACTATGACAGTTTTAGCATTTCCGAGAACTGATCAAAAGCCCCTTTAACCACTTGAAGCCTTTTGCCAGCCTGTTGAAATGCTGACTAGCCAATAAACTTAACGTCTGATTTGATTGACATTCACCGATGTGGACAGCAAAGTGAAGTGAGGTGTCGGCTACTCTGGGTAAAATCCGTATGTTCTCCTGCTGGTGACATCTGCCTGGAAAAAAACAGCTCAGCTAAACCAGTTTAATCATTCGATGGACGGCTCCATTCACAAATATATAACAAACTTTGATTTCTCACATGCTTGATGTGTTTTTTCTCTTAACTTCTGAACAACAAAATCCTTTTATATACATTTGGGGTAGTGCGAACAAGGAATAGAGCATGCCCTAAGCCATGGTGCCAGGAAATTTGTAAGTATAATGACAAGAATCTGGTTTTCGCCTGTAACGTGTAGCCATTTGCCAAGTGTCACACTGTCATCCCTGGTCTGGGGTTACTCTCAGCGTTGTAGACTTAAAATATCTTACACTGTTATCAACTAGTTAGCGTGACTGTCTAAACACCTTACGGGCAGATGAACTTTTTTCTCCCTTTGTAAGTGTAAAATGATAAACAGATGACTAACGAAGATAGCCCTGGGAAGAATAGTTACATCTTAACCTTTATCCTGCTATTGTATGATTTTAGCGATTTACAATAAAAAAAATGGCTCTAATGTCAACTATGAAAAATGAAAAATATGTTATATTTCATTTTGACTTAATTCGTTCTTTTGTTACCGTTTGAGAACTTTAATTACCCGGTTTATTGTGAAGTGATGGGACATGTGATAATTGGAAATATATAATCAATAATTTAATAACCTGTTGTCAGCATCCTCTGGAATATCAGAAAATAATATAAAATATTATACTTTTTTATCTTTGTCAGATGTCTTCAGGTAAGTTTCCTGACGACACAGGGCAATAGGATTTAAAGATTGAACTAGCAGTGTTATTTCAATAAAATTTCCCTTAAGACCTCGACAATTCCATTGTATAATTTTGCCTAAAAAAGACATTATGGAGGAAGGCGTATGGGGGATTTCTCTTTATGTTTGAACCGGGGACGACCATTCCTTGGAGATCGGCTGTTAGATCTCCCTGGCGCGGGTGATGTATCTATCACCTCCGCATGTGATGTTGAAGGACCAACGTCCTCCAACGATCCAAACCTATTAAAAGTTTGGACAGGGTCGCTAGTGGCCTTAGAAGGACGCTCTGTAGGGCCACTAGATTTATTATTTTTTTATTACGAGATTTATTTGCAGACTTAGTTCTGGCAGGTTTGTTTTTCCTTTGATCAGGTTCAGGGTTATCAGTTTGTTCGGGTTGAGCAGCGGGTTGTAAAGAACTAGGTTTGTCATTTCCAATGGGCCAAGTCAAGGAGGTTTGAGTAGCAACAGATGCTACTCGCTTGACCGCATTGGCAAATGAAGTCTGCAGTGAAGTATTAGGGGGCGAGACTAGTTTGCGGGCCTCCTGATACGATATATTCTTTTTAGTTTTTCTTTTACGAAAAGTGGGCAGACCCTAGAGGAGGCCACGTGATCTCCACTGCAATTGCAGCACTTAACTGTGCTGCTACAGTCGAAACCATCATGACCTTCACTGCCGCACCGAAAACAAACCAGCTTTTTTGCATTGGCCCTTGCCATGACCAAACTTTTGACAGTTAAAACAACGTGTCGGGTTAGGCATATATAAATCCATCCTAACCCTATACGGGCCAATGTAGATATACGACGGAATAGATTTACTGTTGAAGGTTAGAAGATATGTATTTAGTTTAATGATATTACCAGATTTCTTTATAGTGAACCGTTTCACTCTGGTAACACCCTGCGATTTCAGTTTTGTGCAGACTTCCTCTTCTTATAAATTAATGATATCCTGATCCCTGTCACGTATAATTCCCTGACAGCTGTTCAGGAAATTATGAGGGGATGTATACAAAGGAATATCTGTTATTTCGTTCAAAGCTAATAAATTGATGGATTGTTGTTTCCGGAAACATTCAATGAGAATGTCTCCGGATCGTAATTTTTTGACGTTTTTTAAAGTACCTGCTGATCCCTGCAAAGCCCTTTCAAGTACAAATGGATGAATTTTTGAGGCCGGCTTCTGTTCACTCTTTGTTGAGAGAACGATGAAAGCCGGCGAACTGTCCTGTCCGTTATCAACTGAGTCAGCCAAAACATCTAATTTATATAGATATATATATATATATTTCACCCCATATGTTCCCCACCCACCACGGAGTGCCAACAAGGGCGATGCCTGAACCTGGGAATACCCGGCAGGAAAGACACCAAGGATTCCATATGGGGCATACTCGAACAGATTGATTTATACCCAAGGTTAAACTTAATCTACTCTATTGACCCATGAGCCATCGCCTCAAAGCGTAGTCTCGTAAACGAAGCTTCAGAAATAACATTTTCTTTAAGGAATGGTGTTATGGAGAAATTCTGGGACAACGCAGAGGCAAGACATGACCAAGCCGATTGATCGGACCGGGCCCATCCGACCTCCCGTCTCACTCCAAGTTCTGATAAGCTAAACACTAGATTTATGATCATATAATCACACATTACTCTCTGGAAGGCTAAGTGTAAATATTTTTGCACCTTCACAATCCTCATCTTTATATGCTATATAAATGTTTCCGATAACTATACCAATTACTATTTCTTGATTCTACCTGTAGAGGTGGTCACTTATATTATACTGTTTAATGTCAGATAATTAACTTGACACCACGTTTACTTCCAAGTACTTGTGAAATATCTATATCTTATATTAATTATCGTTATAGATTAGAAGTCATCTCGTGAAAAGTACAGTAAATAACTATCACAAGGATTTTCAAGATGTGCAGTGAAATAAAACCTACATGTACACTGAATGATGTCAGCTTTTTTAACACGATATATTAACCTGCCTGTTGAAGAGATTTGAAAGGAGGTTTGCAGACACTAGTGCTACATGCATTCCAAATGTAAGGCAAACACTTTACACACATGTAGAAATTAAGGCTGCATGTACATGCGCTTAAAAGATGGGAACTACAAATTTCTTTAAATAGGTCCAGTAAATACTTATAATGTAATGGTATGCCCTACCACGCTTGGTGGAGCTTTCGAGTACGTGCTTCCTTTATACCTATCCTTATATATATATATATATATATATATATATATATATATATATATATATATATATATATATATATATAATGACGGGTGACTTAAATCAGTTTAGGATACCGATTGGGGCTTGGAAAAATTTTTAATATTATAAAAAAATCGGATATTAAGTAAGTTACTGAAGTTTTACGAGCATCTTTGCTGTGCAATTATAGCACAAAGTTCATGTCTTGGTCTTTGTATTATTGTCATTCTTTCTACGCTTTGTAATCAACATTACTTTTTAACTATACATATGACTTTATTACTTAGATGTGGAGACACTTACATGTAAGCTCAGGGCCGTCATATCAGCATAATTTAAAAATTTGTCACTTTAATGCTCATAACTTACTTGCTGAAAGTAAGGACAACCTCTCCTCTTATTCTACACTGGGTAAGGTCTACATCTTATGTAACCGATATAATTATGATATTATATGTGTCTCACATATACCCGATGAAATATGGAACCTAAATGGATACTGTATAGAACGAAAAGATAAAGACCGTCGTGGGGGTGGCGTAGCGATTTTATATCGCACAATGAGAATGGGACTGAGCGATCTTCGGGCAGACCATTATAAGTATATTATTATTGAAGATATTACTTGCCATTACTGTATTAATACATGTGAAGATACCTTTCCACCCACCATAATGCTGGCCGCTGTCGAATAAGTGAAATATTCTTGAGTACGGCGTAAAACACCAATCAAATGAATAAATAAATTTTTTTAATTTGCTCTCAATTTGCTACCTATACGAAGCACATCCTTCATACTCTCACACAAATTATTTTTACCCTGTGTAAATTATTCCACAATGTTCACAAACTATATGTAATATACTTTTGTTTGTCTCTAAAGATCTAAATTACGAAGATAATGAACTTGTTTTCCAATGTGTACATAAATTTATTAATGAGACAGAAAGGTTTTATGACCATGGTAATGGTAATAACGATGTTAATAGTGTAAATAATAAATAACTGATTCCAACTTTCCGTTATCTGAAATATGTATTCCCATATTTATACGTATGTACTTCGTTACCTACTATAGTGTTAATTGATGCTTTGAAGAGATCTCCGCAGTAGGTATTAGGCCGTGAGAAATCCTCGCTAAATAAATAATTAAATTAAAATATAACTGCTTTGCATCTACGCTCCAACACTTTCCCAACACGAGAATGTGTCAATAGAGGTAGACAAGGTGTCACCATGTGTCGACGTTGCCAAACGCAGGTCGAATCATTGCCGCATGTCTCGAGTTAGTGTTTCTTACTGAAAGATAACAGAATTAAGAGACATAACCGAGTCGCCCAAATCCTCAAACATGCCACAGTCAGAGCGGGGCGGTACACCATATAAGAACCTATCATCACTGATGAAGAGGGTTACAAGTGGAAACCCGATCTGATCATGTTCCACAAGGGAAGAAATCTGGCAAGCATCATCGACCCGACAGTGGTGTGGGAAAGTTGTCCGAACATATTGCAGGAATCATACCACGCCAAAGTGCGGAAATATAATCATCTCAGGAACAAGGTTTCAGAGATGACACAATGCGAAATGGTCAACGTTTACGTCATTGAAACAAGAGGCACATGGTGCCCGCTCAGTGGAAGAGTAATCAAGAACCAAGAAGAAATCAAGAACCTTCAGCGCAGACTTACGTATGGCGCGACCTCATTCAGACTCGTAATGGCTTGGACATATGTGAATAGTCCACACAATTCAAGCGACTGAGAAGGTGAGACCATTCTATTAGCGGAAGATCTGTTGGTCACCCCCTGCTCACATAAAGGTCTAGGTATAGCAGCGAGGTACAGTGTTGGCCCGATGTTCCCAAAGATTCGCAACTGAACTTGTTACACATGAACGTCTTGTGCGGAAACACCACCTGAGTAAACAAGGAAACTCTTGTAATGACGTGTCTTCACCTGCCACACACAGCTGATCTTTTCCACACCTGGAGGGAAGTTCTCTCAGCAAAATAGAGAATAAGGTGCTAGTGGGATCTCTGTATCCATGGTGCTCTAATATATAACAATAATTAATATAACATGTAGATATTTCACATGTACTTGTAGGGAAATGTGGTGTTAAGTTAATTATCTGACCTAATAAACAGTATAACATGAATGTCGAGGAATAGTAATCGGTATAGTTATCAAGAACATTTATACTGGAAATCGCGGGCGTACAGACATGCAGATTACTTCTGCACAGACTATCGCACGAACACACAGGATAAAGGTGGTGAACAGCGTGGAACACGGGGTGCACAAGGAAAGACAGAGCCCACTAAACATTACCATATTGGTCCAGTACAAGTTACTATCAGATATGGGAAGGCTATACCGGCAGGCACAGGATCGATCGCCTGCCGCAATAACGTCGTTTGAAGGCAATTACGGGCGGGTATTCACTTCCCGTAACTCTCCCTGTATTACACATGTCGCGATCTCGGCCCTGTAACGGGGCTTAAATATGGCTTAAATTAAGGTACTGGGCCAGTACCGGCCCAATTGTGACAAGCCTGTTCCGGTGAAATGCATTGTGATATACCGGTATCGGGCCAATACCAGCCCAGTTGTTGCAAGCATGTTCCCGTGAAATGCATTGTGGTATATACGGCATTAAAGAACACGTCGTCTGCAAAGGCTTCTGTGAAGAATTTTTCACAAAATTTGCTGTAAAAGCTGAAATTTTACTCAAATAATTTCATATCAGTTCAGTACGTTATTACATAAATTTCGGTGGTAGTAACTAGCACCCTTTATATCAGGTTATTTTTCGGAAAATTAGATCTTCCAACAAAACAACAGCAACCACATACAAATTTATCTGAAACAGAATGTCTTACTGGACCAAGAGGTGAAGAACAAATAGGGAAATTAAAAATCACCTTACTAATATTGGCGCATATAAGACCACATCTAGCTTAAATAAGGTCACACTTCAAGACAGGGCCTGTACTAAGCAGCCAGCTGAGGTGCGTAGGCCTGGTGTGGGAATTTATATGTTTCGGACGAGGACCATAGCAGCGAAACTAATACCTTTTATATTCTTAATAGCTCTGCCGATTATGTAGCCTCTGATTCCTAAGTAGAAAGTTCAGACACAGCAGAAGAAGAAACACAAATTGAAATCCACCTTGCCTCAAAATTGGGGATGTGGGCCACACAAAATAATATTCCTCATGTAGCATTAGGGGAACTCCTAACCATTCTACGAAACGATTACCCGTCATTACCCAAGTATCCTAGGACTCTTTTAAGTAGAGGTTAAGTTTATGGTATAAAAGCAATTACTGGTGGATCTTACTATTATTTTGGTATTGAAAGCTGTCTCATTCAACGACTTACAAGGGACACAAAATTAAGAAACTCTCAAACCCTTAATCTGCAGATAAATACTGATGGTTTGCCTCTTTTCAGGAGCAGCATCACTTTGGCCTATATTAGATATGGTTAAAAACATGACTAAGCCAAAGCCATTTGCCATAGGCTTATCTTTAGGCAAGGAACAACCAACAGACATTTATGAGTTTTTGGAGGATTTTGTTCAGGAATATGAAAGGTTGCAAATAGTAGGATACACCATGAAGGACGAACGTACATGGTAGTAATTAGATCGTTTATGTGTGATGCACCAGCGCGTGCATCAGGTTATTCAAGCTCTGAAAAGCTCACACAAGAAGGGGTGTATGATGGAGAGATAACATTCCCCGAAACCAACGCTCCGCTAAGGACTAATGAACCCTTACAAAAACAGCAACACAAGGCTTACCATACAGGAGAAAGTCCACTAACCAAAATAGTTGCATGATGTCCTGTTTTCCTATCGATTATATCCACTAGTATGTCTCGGAGTGATGCGCCGTCTGTGGATCTTGCTCGTTTGGGGCTTCAAGTGAAAACTGAAATATCAAATGCCCTGATACAGTTAGTAAAACACACACCAAGGGAATTTTCGAGGAAGCCTCGTTCACTTTGGATTTATGGAAAGCTACAGAATTCCGCCTGTTCCTCATCTATACTGGCATAGTCGTGTTGAAGGGAAATGCAGCGGGTGAAATATACATTAAGTTTCTGCTACTCTCAGTTGGTGTCAGCATACTTTTGAATCCAGTCCTGTGTGTCCAGTCCTCACAGATTATGTGCACCAGCTTCTTGTACATTTTGTCAAGCATTTTTCACAGGTCTACGGTAACAACCAAGTAGCATATAATGTAAAGAACTTGGTTCACCTGGCAGAGGACGTAAAATTACATGGCCCACTCGACACAATGTCTACCTTGCCTTATGAGAACTTTCAAAATTCTCTCAAAAAAGACTTGTCAGAAAGCAATCTCTCCCGTTAGAGCAGACACTATTGCGATTAAGAGAGCAGTCAAACTTTGTAAATATAAGTGAGGAATCTTCTGCTGATGGTAAACTGTTAGTCAGACAAAAACATTCAAATGGACCTGTTCCAACACAAACATTGCTGGAAATCTGTTCCCAATACAATGAAGTAAATATGAGTGCATTTTGCATAACTACAAACCCAGGCAACAACTGCGTCGCTATTAAATCAAAGATATGTCTTGTCAGGAATATATTGGACTGTAAAGATGGGCTATATGTTGTTTATCACGTCTTCAGAGTGAATAAGCCCTTTTTCACTTCTCCGTTACACTGGACACGTCTACAAGTCAACGAAGTTTCCAGCCTGGAAGACAATATCTGTGTCGACAGTGTCCATGCCATACAAACGAAATATGTTTTACTATTATACCGAAATGTTCATGTAGCAATTCCTGTTCTCCACACAAGTCTGTCAAGCTAAAGACTATAGTAGATATGTCTGAAAATCTCTCATTCTGTTGACTATAATACTTGGAAACAGGATATTAACCTATTTTTTCTCACCCTTAGCTTGTGAAATAACACTATCCAAGAAAACTATAAAATAACGTAAATATAACACTACAAAGCCAAATTTGTGCAAATGTACTGAACAAATGAAATTTGCTTCTATTCACAGTAATTCCAAAATGTATGTTGTTCTGGTTTTTGAAAACAAAAATGACATATAGTCCATCTGGCTGCCAACTAAAACTAAGTGCTATTGGCCTCCATTTCCGAAATCTACAAGTATTAACAAGGCCGTCGAAGAACTGCTGCCTGACAGAGACTTGGGACACATACACTGTGCGAGTCCTGTCTGCTGCTGGTGAGTATTCAAGACATCTTATTCCTCTCAATGTTTTCCCCCATGATAGAAAAGTGTCATGAATAAAATGTTTGTGAACAAGGTTTTATGATTTCATGAAAATATGTATTACTTTATTAAAACACAATAATGAAACGCTTGGTGACCATATCAGGCATAAAACGAGAAAAGTTTGGTGTTGCAAAGGAAGAAAGTGTGACCTATGCGAAACATATACTTCACTTGTTCGTCGGGGGGGGGGGGTGGGTCACACCGAAAATATCTATATAGGAAAAATAAGAATGGTATATTATATGCTATATACCAAAGTTTTATCGCCTTATATCACACAGATACATACCAGGAAGAACGACGTAAACTGAGGATAGCTAAATATAGATCCGATCTACAGAAGGACACTGGGGAAGATTTCGGGAGAGGAAGTAGAAGGTACCATTTCATTTATCCATATGGTTTGACACTTGCTAGCAAACTAAACTACCAGGCAAAAGAAAGGTTTCACCGTATTTTTTGTCATAAAAAAAGTAAAAGCGCGATTCCGGGTTTGATTCTAAGCAGGACTTAGTGTATGACTGCATCGTTTCCTCTACCAGAATGCATCGTCACGAACGCAGCAATTGGAATTGTGAAATTGCGATAACATGCAAACGTCCTTTTGAGGCATGGCTCGTGATTCACGTGCGGTAATGTTGCATAAATACTATTGCTCGAAAGAGCAGACATTCAGTGTCCGAAAAATCACCAACAATATGCCAAGACTTAGGCAAGCACAACGAGACCAGGCCATCGGTATGTCCACCATAGGAGTCTCGCAACGTCACATTGCAAGAACGTTCAATTGCAGCCAAACCACCATCAGGAGGTTGTTGATACGCTATCAGCAGACAGGCCAGACCCAAGACAGACCAAGATCGGGAAGACCGAGGGTAACAACTGCGGCTGAAGGTCACTACATCCGGCAGATCCACCTCCGAAACCGATTCGTCGCGGCGACGTCAACAGCGGCGACGGCACTAGGCCATGTCATCAGCCCCAGAACAACACTGCGTCGTCTTCGTTCAGCTGGTTTACGACCTTACCGCCCCTTCTGTGGGATGGCCTTGACCCTTTTACACCGTCAACGCAGATTGCGATGGGCACGTATTGTACGTCGGTGGCAGCGACGTGACTGGGCGAGAGTGCTGTTTACAGACGAGAGCAGGTTCTGTCTATTCAGGAACGATGACAGAGTTCGAGTTTCCCAACGAAGAGGCGAGCGTCTCGCGCCAAACTGCGTAAGAGGGGTTTATCCGTTTGGAGGCGGAGGCGTCATGGTTTGGGGAGAGATTTGTGACCAAATGAAGACCCAGCTGGTTATTCTGCGAGGTAATCTGACTGGCCAGCGATACGTTGATGAGGTACTGAGACCTGTCGTCTTTCCTTTCCTCCAACGACAGCCAAGAGGATCGATCTTGCAACACGACAACGCAAGGCCTCACACTGCCCGCATTGTTACAAACTACCTCAAGACCGCAAACGTCATCGTGTTGCCCTGGCCAGCCAACTCACCAGACATGAACCCCATTGAGCATCTCTGGGATCACCTTGACCGCCGTTTGAGACAGCTGGTGCCTCCTCCAACTAACCAACAGGAACTTGAGCAAGCTCTGTTAAACCTATGGAACGTTATCCCTGTTGACGTCATCCGGCGACTGACGACGTCAATGCGGAGGCGTCTGCTTGCTTGCATTGATGCCCAGGGTGGCCACACTCGCTACTGATGACTGTAGTCCTTCATTTCTGTGAATACTGTGACTTTACATGCACTTGCCAGTTAACTTTACATTTGTGTAATTTTTTCTTCTGACCCCTTGTCTCTTTCATTGTGTTTTGTGGCCAATTGAATGCCAATATTTTAAAGCCTTTTTGAGAGAATATTTCCCAATGATTCCTGTTTATAAACCAATCTTCTTAATTGTTATATCTGTCTTTGTTTTTGTCTTATGGGCTCAAAAAGTGGGTGAAACCTTTCTTTTGCCTGGTAGTTTATGTCGCAGACGCTGAGCCATGTCGTCGCCCTTAAACTGAACTTGGTGGGAAACAAAGGATGGAAAGGGACCGGTGAAGTCCCGAAGAGACCATTTGGTGGACTCTATCTCTGTGACGCTGTCAGAAGTTAGAATAATTAACATTCATATTTTTTCCCCGGGTTGCAATAACTCCACCACGTCTCCTTTTACCTCTTATTGTATGAGTGTGCGGATGCTAAAATACATCCATGTGGAGTTAAATAACACAGTTTAATCATATCAGAGTTTCAGAAATAGAGATTATGATACGTAAATATGTGATGTTGCAAATGAGCAATGTTAATATGGAGCGTGTTGTCATATCAACGATGGATAACCATTATATACGTTGTTTACAATCATATGGTTGTTAGTAACATCAACAGAACACGTTTAATTAGCACGTTAATTTTACAAGGTATATTAGTTATCAATGTACTTTTGCCTCTTTTTTTATATTAGGATCGGTATTGAAGAACAGGCTGTACTTGGCAATAGCGGATCAAATTGGTTGGGAAATCATGGGCTGTCTGACAAACACAGCTGACCGCAAGGGAGGAAGGGAAAGGGGTGAACAAAGGAGGGGCCAGTGAAGCAAACCATTCAAAATAACAAATTACACGACATCAACTAGAATGAAATAATAATCCATCGTCTCATTTTAATTCACATTTTTGGGCTCGAGTTCATCCTTTAACATTGGTAACGGTGCACTGGTCAGTCTTTATAACTTCAGTATATGTTATTTTAAAAAAAAAAACAACAACATGTATTTGCATTATAAAGTTATAGAAACTGTTTCGACGCTTCCTTCTTATCTGCTTTCATATTATATTGTGAAACACATATACAGATTTACAAAAGGGTGACCAAACTCATTGCATATTTAAACGCAAATTTAGTATCGGTATTCGCTAATTACTATATTCACCCGAACTAATCGGTGATTTGTGAAGTATAGCCAGTGAATGTTCTTTGTGTACATGATCGATTGACCTTGGTTTTCCTTTCTTCCCCGTTTGCCAACAGTCGATCTATTCGAGCAGTTTTATTCATGATAGACATTCTTCCGATCAGTGGACACATACTCAGTGTTCGATGGTAACTGGCTTTAATATTTTTTATCATCAACTGTGTTTTTTTAAATTTTTTTTTCATTTCTTTAATTCGCTCAGGATCAGACAGATTTATACATCTGTTGTGTGTACTGCCTCAATTCAGGCGTCAACTGGTTACTAAATGGGTATTAACCGGTAGGTATGACTGGGCCGGTGATGTACAACCGGCTCTGGCCCTGTACAGATTTGATAATGGATTGTACTGGGTTAGTTCTCCTGCGCCATATGGGCCCAGTACCGAAACATTGTTGGTACAATGGCCCCAGTAACGAACCGATTAGGGCTGTTTGTACAGGCCCAATTCGAAGCCACTGTGCACGCCGGTATGCCGCCGTACCGGCTAGCCAGAACTGGACCAGTACCGGCCCAGTTTGTAGATGTTATCTGGGAACCGCATGGATTGCACAGGCTCTTATGATAATTGTCACCTTACATCAATGAGTATCACAAAATTGCATGTCAAGATAGAAGTAAGGTGTGATGAGGAAATTCGCGGTGTTTAAGCCTACAGTGTTCAGCGTGGCTCGAAGAGTTGTGGGGATATTACAGGCCAACTAGGTCATTTTCCTTTAACACTTGATATTTCCGGCCCTGGTCAGTCTTGAGGTCCAAATATTAAGTCCCCACTTAAAGAATCTACACGGCATGTAGGCTACACACACACATTATGTAAGTGCGTGTGAAAATGTCGCACAGTGATAAGGTTGCCACATCCAACAGGTAAACGTTACCGTAGTAAGGAGTGACGCAGTGTCAACTGACGAAGAAAGCTATTCCCAAACTTTGGGAACTACTAAGAGATCAGTTTTCGTTACATGGAATAGGATGTGAACTGCTGATGATTCTCCCCTTATATGGCATATTCTATCCTCGAAAACCTTAACATACTGATATTTTCAGTTCTGCTGACGTTGTTCTACATACACATTGGTAATAACCGGAGTAATAAAGCTTTTAAGCCTGAAGAACACATTATTGTCACAACTTGGCAACACAGACGACGCTACCTTTCCCGTTATTTATTTGAACGATCTCAAAAGGCTAAAAATAAACGGAATACAGTCTCAATGAGGTGGAGTAACACAGAGCTATGAGGCCATCGTGATCGTAGTTATGACGTGAAATTCGGCCTGTCGTCTGTTTGTCTTCAGAATATGTTTAAGCTGTGTATGAAAATTCTTGGAAGATGTAATACAGTAACTCTGCGACAAACATCAAATTCCTTACATGGGCGAGGTGTGCAACACTGCTGAAGGAGTGCCTAGCAGCGCACCTCTCTGTTGGAACCAACATCAGAGGTCTGTGCCACGCAAGCCCAACAAACATGACCCCAGTGGGCCGATTCCGGTTTTGAAGCCGCGTATTAAGGCAGTACCGGCAAGTGACATCCTTAACGCGGCCAGTACCACGCCATTGCTGGCTAGCCAGTATTCAACTACAATTCATATTGCCCTAAATGTGCCAGTACCGGCACAGTAACGTTCAGTAAAGTCATGCCGCTATAGTTCAAAAGGTTGACACCATGTACTCAGCCCTCATCGAACCAATGATTTATCAAAACTAGACCATCATCGGTTCAGTTCCCGCGGGAACAAATTTAACTACCAGTATAAAATACGTAATACCCCTGAATCGGGCCAATGTTGGAAAATCATTCTTCTGCTGCCTCGATCAGATCTCTGTTATTAAAACCTTTGCCTGGAATTACTTCAGTCTTGAGACTGACACTCGTATAACTTAAATGCATTAACCTGATGTTGTGCTGAGATCATGACTTATTCGTGTAACTGACCACGTTTTTACAATATCTTTTAAGAGCAAATTATAGAGTTATCAATCTTGGGCCAGTTATCTGCCCTTGGCAGAATAGTAAGTTTACAACTTCCGCAACGGACAGCCAAAGATTTAAAGATAATGTGCTTGCACAAAGTCGGCCCAGATCTGGACGAGTCCAGACAGTGTATTTCGGGACGAGGAATTGGGGAATAGGCCGCCCAGCTCATTGTCGGCTGCTTCTGAAAACTCTGATAAGATCCATCAAAGTTCTTTCTCAAAATATTTGCCTAAAATGGTTTAAACGTTCATTCTTTGACAGAATTTTGGTGTATTTTCACTTCCATAACACGGTCAAGCAACCTCCCTCCGTTATTTTGGCGTTTACACGTAAAGAGCGCAGAGGATAGTTAAAAACGTGCAGACACGAATTTTACAACTGTACAACAACGACAACATATTCTATAGTTAGTGATACAGTATAAATAGTATGTCGTATTGGACTAAAAGAGGGCGAATTCACAGCCAAGTAAGCAAACACCTCACAAACATCACATTTTCACAAAATCACAATGGTGAGAAACCTTGTCCATCAAAATGTACAAAGAGCCAGGAGACTGCATCTCTGGAGAACTTTCAGTCTACACCTGATTGTGTTGACAACGTCACATTTTTGGCTCAAACAACATTGTCCACAATTCACTTGAAACCAGTGGTACAATATTTGACAATGACAGTTCATTACTGATCAGCAATGAAATTGATGAATTAAACAAAAGTACTAGTGATAACAATACTGATTGTGATTCAGATGACAAAAGTAGTCCACACTCTGACATGGGCTGTTGAAAAAAATATCACGCACACAGCACTGGGTAGGTTATTGAGCATATTGAAAAAGTATCACCCTTAGAACCTTAGAACTCTTTTGGCCACAGGACATGTTACTGGCATAACATCTATCGGAGGTGGCTCATACTATTATTTCAGTCTTCACAGCTGTGTACTTCAAATGTTCGCATCAAACATGAAACCAGTAGAAAGTGATACCATTTTTGTTCAGGTAAGTACAGATGGACTGCCTTTATTTAAGAGTAGTAACAGCTGTGGCCCATTCCAGGAATGATACAGAATGAATCTAAGCCCGGGCCATTTGTCATTAGATTGTTTTTGAGACAAGAAAAACCTAGAGATCCTGCTGAATTTTTGGTAATGAGGTATAAAGATCGACATTACAAGATCAGAATAACCTCATTTATCTGTGATGCGCCTGCTAGGTCTTTTGTCAAGCAAATGAAATCTCACTCAGGTCTCATCACCAGGCCAAGAACACAAGTCTGAGGCGGCAGCCTTTCTCAAGACATCGTCACAATAGCGCCTTGGGACGGGGAGTACCAGAATATCACAAGCTCCGCTGAAAAGGGGCCGGATGGAGCGGTCACCGACGTCAAACAACAAAGTGCCTCACCAGCTTCATTTGTGGAAGAGCTATCCATAAATGCGCCAATCCCCAACCAGACACGCCCGGCGAGGGGAGAAGTCAGTGTATCGAACGTGGGAACACAGACCTCTCGACGGCGTATCAGCACCCGGAAGATGCGACTCCACAAAAGGGACAGGCCCCAACGTCAGTGTCCTCACTGCCCCCTTGATGGTGGTTAATGTACCAAGGCATCGGCACAAGGAACATTTTTTGTTCTTACATGAACAGAAGCACAAACGCCAGATTCCTGGCCGCCGTTGGAGACAACCGAAATTGACGTGCTTTATCTGCACAATGCCTTTTAGGAGGCTCGACAGACACCTGGAGAGAATACATAAGGTACCTAGCACTGGCACTAGCACTTTAGGAATGCTCAGTGACGAGACGGCCAAGACATTAGGAGATGAATGGGATGGAGCCCCAACAGTGCGAGTGAGTCAGTAAGTGTGATTTATTTTTTATTACTTAAGTTATTTGCTTGGTATTTTACACCGTTCTCAATACGGCACTCAATCATTCTTTAAGCTTCTTCTCCTCCCTGGAGGCGAAACATTACATTCTGAATGAATGAAAGATTATGGCTTAACACCCAATATGGGCAATATATCAGCCGTTGAGGTTTCCGATATAGTGGTCAGAACGTCAAAAACAAAACATAAATGTTTGGACTTGTTTAAAATAAACGCAGTCGACATGGATTGACCAGATTGCGGACACACACCTCTTGACACAGATTCCGTCAGCATAACATCGCCTGAACAGGGAGAAAACATGGCCAACATCACCCTTGATGGCACCAATTTCTGGCAACAAATGCAGCCAAAAGCTGTGAACTCACAACAAGAGTGGGACATAGCACAGACCCTTGGAGCACTCACCAGAGGTGAAATAGTCAGCTTGGACAGCATCCTTCAAAAGGTGTGTGACACCATTGAGATAACAGTTAAAAAGAATCGAGAGCCAAAAAGACAAGATCGACCACCTAAAAAGCCAAGAGATATGGATATTGCCAGTACAGGTATGCCAATGATAGGAAAGGGATGGCCAAAGAGATCATCGACAACAAAACACAACAGGAATGCCCCTCCTTAAAGTCAACAGCAGTGCACCAGAGCTACGTTGAGCGATTTCAGGAGGCTGGAGGCCATCCTGAGCAGTTATCCCGCAGCAACACCAGCAGATAAGTGGCAAATCCTCGATCAAATCACACCGGAGGAAGTCTGCAGGTTCTTAACGAAAAGTAAAACACAACTACAAGCCCTTAGGAAATCTGATCAAAAGGGCATCAAGTTGTCAATGTTATACAACATCCGGTGAAATCCCCAAAATCACTAAAACAGAAACGCTCCATCCTCCTACCAAACGCTGAAGACAACTTGGAGGATATTGGTATGTGGCGGCCGCTTATTATCAGTTCGTTGCGGCTACGTATCTATACCAATATCCTTACACATAGATTACAAAGAGCCATTGACCTCAGCCCAAGGCAACGTGGGTTCGTCCCGGCGAAAAGCTGCGCAGACAACCTATTTCTGGCTCGATCAGTTATCGAGCATGCCAAGACCTCTGCACTGGCATAATATGCTGCATTCCTGGGCCTGGCCAAAGCCTTCGATCCAGTGTCACACGACCTGCTCAAAAAAGGGGATACAGCCGTTCAAGGTTCATCCCCACTTCATTGATATCGTCTCCGATATGTACAAGGGTGCCAACACCAAGTTTAAAATGGGATCGAGCTATACTGAGAGCATAGCCATTAATAGAGGAGTTAAGCAAGGTGATCCTTTATCACCCTTATTGTTTAACATCTCGCTGGACACTGTTCGCCGCAGTGCAGGTGCATGGCCCAGGGATATAACTTCGGGAAGACGTCCCTCAAGCCTTTGGCATACTACACCGTTCCACCTCAAACCACTTCCTCTACACATCTACTCGAGATGGTGGTCAGAACCTTGTCAAACTTGAACAGCCCATTACTTGGATACGCCCAAACAATCTCGAAGCAGTGACTGAATCCTCGGACATAGCTGTTCAACACATTGGCGAAGTAATGGCTATGGACGAGCCGATTGCTTATCTAACGGCCCAGTTCCAGCTAGAAGCAATTTGCATTTCTGTTACCTCCACGGCTTCCAGTAGCCTGCTACAGTTTGTTCCCTCAATGGATAGGTGCAATAAATAGCCCGTGCAAATGCCCATGCATGTGTATCTATTATAAATATACAGGCTCTTCTAATTATCCATTCCCCAATTCTGATTTCAAGTACATGTTTATTTATTTATTTATTGGTGTTTTACGCCGTCCTCATGAATATTTCACGTATACGACGGCGGCCAGCATTATGGTGGGTTGAAACCGGGCATACGACGAAAACCCACGACGATCCGGAGGTAAGACCTTCCCAAGTACGGCCGGAGAGGAAGCCAGCATAAGCTGGACTTGAACTCTCAGCAACCGCATTGGTGAGAGGCTCCTGGGTTTTTACAATGAGCAAGCGCGCTAACCAACTGAGCCAGGGAGGCCTCTCAAGTACATGTATATCGGTACAGTTGTGTTTATTTATTTATTTGATTGGTGTTTTACACCGTTCTCAAGAATATTTCACTTATACGACGGCGGCCAGCATTATGGTGGGTGGAAACCGGGCACAGCCCGGGGGAAACCCACGACCATCCGCAGGTGCTGGCAGACCTTCCCACTTACGGCCGGAGAGGAAGCCAGCATGAGCTGGAGGTACAGTTGTGTGCTGTGTTCATATACTCTACGACTATTTTTCGTAGTGTATAGATAGAACAGAATTTATGTATATGTGGTCACCAACTTGTATCTATTCATCATTGTAAACAGCGATGACATTAACCAATTGGTGCCTGATCACGCTTCTGATAAGCTAAACACTAGAGTTAAATGAATGAATAAACGATTATGGTTTTACGCCACAGCAGCAATATTTCAGCGATATCGGAACATATATTTGTTGTACTTACATGAACAGAAGCGCCAACGCCAGACTCCTGGCCGCCGTCAAACACAACCGAAATCGACGTGCTTTATCTGTACAATACCTTTCAGGAGGCTCGACAGACACCTGAAGAGGATACATAAGGTACAAAACATGAGGCGGCACCGCTAGCTGATCCTAAAACCGAAGAAGCTAGAAGACACGGCGTTGTGTAAAATAGCAGAAAAAGAGCAGGTAGAGGAGAGGGTAGTGCAGGAGGCAATGGTGCAGATGAGAACGAAGGACACGATGAAAAGAAAGCGACGTGTCAGGTGGCCAGTGACAGAAGAGACAGACGAAACCAGTGAAGATGATGAGAGACCTAGCACTTTAGGAATGCTCAATGACGAGACGGCCAAGACATTAGGAGATGAATGGGATAAAGAGTTGGAGCCCCAACAGTGCAAGTGAGTCAGTAAGTGGGATTTTTTATTACTTAACTTATTTGCTTGGTAGTTTACGCCCTTCTCAATACGACACTCAGTCATTCTTTAAGCTTCTTCTCATCCCTAGAGGCGAAACATTACATTTTGAATGAATGAATGAAAGATTATGCCTTAACACCACATGGGCAATATATCGGCAGTTGAGGTTTCCAATACAGTGGTGAGAACGTCAAATACCAAACATAAGTGTTCGGACATGTTTAAAATCAGATAAGAACAACCAACAACAGTTCAAACTCGAAAACCAGCATATTTTAAAAATAGTATATGAAGAAATCTACATGTATATAACGTTTTATCTATAAATATTTATGTTCATTCAGATTCGATACTGTGAAACATACTATATATAGAGTTGACTATAGAATCTGTGGCGGACATGGGCAAAGTCTACACAGTCAACCTGGACATGTTTGATGCTATGTTGGGCACTATATCCAACACACTCGGGAGCACTGCTCCCATCCAGGATGAAATTGTGTGTTAGACGAGAGTGGCCAATACGGCACCTCGTTAAGACTACTTCGTCTCGACGAGACATTCGACAAGTATAGGAATTGTAGCGAATGGCAGGATGAATACAATGCAGTTTACAATGGACCTGAAAGTCCCATTCGCCGTGCCACGAATATATTTAAGAATATTAGACTTCACATAAGTATACGGGGATTTTCACCCGAGATACAGCTTTACATAGGGCAGTTTTCTCTTCTTTGTCCACTTCTGTGTTTCCATGGATACCAGTGTGACTTGGTATCAAACAGAATATAATATCTTATCCTGTTTTAATTAGTTTTTGCTATGTTTGGCTATTTGTTTCAGGAATTAATGGATTTTTAAATTTATTATCCTCAATTGCTTAAAGGCAAGACAGGGAATCGCTGCATATCACTGCCCTCTGGGCGTACATATGATAAGGCCTGGAGTATAGCCCTGGCCTGTGCAGGGTCCTTTGACCTGTTAGTGTATATAAATCAATAATCCATATAATTAGCCTTAATTTTAGCAAAACTTGGCTGAATTATAGGAGCACTTGTATGAGATTTATTATATTGACGTAGATCAAATATCAGTTTAGGCTGTGGAAGAAGCCAGGGAGGTGATTCCGGAAAAGACACCGGAACTATTTCCTCTAGCTTGATGTTAACTTCTACAATATTGTCCCGTATACCAAGACCGAACGAAGGTATCTCATGGGGGCATTTATTGAATTTATCTTTATATGATGAATTGAAAACACAGACTCCGTTTCATACGTCTGTTATATAATGTAGGCTCATTTGCTAACACGTATTAACTTTTTACTGGTGAAGCCCTAAAAGCATCAAGGCTGAGCCTCAAACCTTGGTGATGAACAGGATCCAACATTTTAATATACGAATTCCTTGCAGAAGCGTAAATGATGGACCCATAGTCCAATTTAGACCTCAGCAGAGACTGAACGATATATATTGGATGTCAGGATTGTATTCTCCCCCCATATTTTTTCCCCGGGTTGCAATAACTCCACCACGTCTCCTTTTACCTCTTATTGTATGAGTGTGCGGATGCTAAAATACATCCATGTGGAGTTAAATAACACAGTTTAATCATATCAGAGTTTCAGAAATAGAGATTATGATACGTAAATATGTGATGTTGCAAATGAGCAATGTTCATGTGGAGCGTGTTGTCATATCAACGATGGATAACCATTATATACGTTGTTTACAATCGTATGGTTGTTAGTAACATCAGCAGAACACGTTTAATTAGCACGTTAATTTTACAAGGTATATTCGTTATCAATGTACTTTTGCCTCTTTTTTTTATATTAGGATCGGTATTTAAGAACAGGCTGTACTTGGCAATAGCGGATCAAATTGGTTGGGAAATCATGGGCTGTCTGACAAACACAGCTGACCGCAAGGGAGGAAGGGAAAGGGGTGAACAAAGGAGGGGCCAGTGAAGCAAACCATTCAAAATAACAAATTACACGACATAAACTAGAATGGAATAATAATCCATCGTCTCATTTTAATTCACATTTTTGGGCACGAGTTCATCCTTTAACATTGGTAACGGTGCACTGGTCAGTCTTTATAACTTCAGTATATGTTATTTCGGGTTAAAAAAAAAAAACATGTATTTGCATTATAAAGTTATAGAAACTGTTTCGACGCTTCCTTCTTATCTGCTTTCATATTATATTGTGAAACACATATACAGATTTACAAAAGGGTGACCAAACCCATTGCATATTTAAACGCAAATTTAGTATCGGTATTCGCTAATTACTATATTCACCCGAACTAATCGGTGATTTGTGAAGTATAGCCAGTGAATGTTCTTTGTGTACATGATCGATTGACCTTGGTTTTCCTTTCTTCCCCGTTTGCCAACAGTCGATCTATTCGAGCAGTTTTATTCATGATAGATATTCAGATTTGATAATTTGATAATGGATTGTACTGGGTTAGTTCTCCTGCGCCATATGGGCCCAGTACCGAAACATTGTTGGTACAATAACCCCAGTAACGATAGGATTAGGGCTGTTTGTACAGGCCCAATTCGAAGCCACTGTGCACGCCGGTATGCCGCCGTACCGGCTAGCCAGAACTGGACCAGTACCGGCCCAGTTTGTAAATGTTATCTGGGAACCGCATGGATTGCACAGGCTCTTATGATAATTGTCACCTTACATCAATGAGTATCATAAAAATTGCATGTCAAGATAGAAGTAAGGTGTGCTGAGGAAATTCGCGGTGTTTAAGGCTACAGTGTTCAGCGTGGCTCGAAGAGTTGTGGGGATATTACAGGCCAACTAGGTCATTTTCCTTTAACACTTGATATTTCCGGCCCTGGTCAGTCTTGAGGTCCAAATATTAAGTCCCCACTTAAAGAATCTACACGGCATGTAGGCTACACACACACATTATGTAAGTGCGTGTGAAAATGTCGCACAGTGATAAGGTTGCCACATCCAACAGGTAAACGTTACCGTAGTAAGGAGTGACGCAGTGTCAACTGACGAAGAAAGCTATTCCCAAACTTTGGGAACTACTAAGATATCAGTTTTCGTTACATGGAATAGGATGTGAACTGCTGATGATTCTCCCCTTATATGGCATATTCTATCCTCGAAAACCTTAACATACTGATATTTTCAGTTCTGCTGACGTTGTTCTACATACACATTGGTAACAACCGGAGTAATAAAGCTTTTAAGCCTGAAGAACACATTATTGTCACAACTTGGCAACACAGACGACGCTACCTTTCCCGTTATTTATTTGAACGATCTCAAATAGGCTAAAAATAAACGTAATACAGTCTCAATGAGGTGGAGTAACACAGAGCTGTGAGGCCATCGTGATCGTAGTTATGACGTGAAATTCGGCCTGTCGTCTGTTTGTCTTCAGAATATGTTTAAGCTGTGTATGAAAATTCTTGGAAGATGTAATACAGTAACTCTGCGACAAACATCAAATTCCTTACATGGGCGAGGTGTGCAACACTGCTGAAGGAGTGCCTAGCAGCGCACCTCTCTGTTGGAACCAACATCAGAGGTCTGTGCCACGCAAGCCCAACAAACATGACCCCAGTGGGCCGATTTCGGTTTTGAAGCCGCGTATTAAGGCAGTACCGGCAAGTGACATCCTTAACGCGGCCAGTACCACGCCACTGCTGGCTAGCCAGTATTCAACTACAATTCATATTGCCCTAAATGTGCCAGTACCGGCTCAGTAACGTTCAGTAAAGTCATGCCGCTATAGTTCAAAAGGTTGACACCATGTACTCAGCCCTCATCGAACCAATGATTTATCAAAACTAGACCATCATCGGTTCAGTTCCCGCGGGAACAAATTTAACTACCAGTATAAAATACGTAATACCCCTGAATCGGGCCAATGTTGGAAAATCATTCTTTTGCTGCCTCGATCAGATCTCTGTTATTAAAACCTTTGCCTGGAATCACTTCAGTCTTGAGACTGACACTCGTATAACTTAAATGCATTAAGCTGATGTTGTGCTGAGATCATGACTTATTCGTGTAACTGACCACGTTTTTACAATATCTTTTAAGAGCAAATTATAGAGTTATCAATCTTGGGCCAGTTATCTGCCCTTGGCAGAATAGTAAGTTTACAACTTCCGCAACGGACAGCCAAAGATTTAAAGATAATGTGCTTGCACAAAGTCGGCCGAGATCTGGACGAGTCCAGACAGTGTATTTCGGGACGAGGAATTGGGGAATATGCCGCCCAGCTCATTGTCGGCTGCTTCTGAAAACTCTGATAAGATCCATCAAAGTTCTTTCTCAAAATATTTGCCTGAAGTGGTTTAAACGTTCATTCTTTGGCAGAATTTTGGTGTATTTTCACTTCCATAACACGGTCAAGCAACCTTCCTCCGTTATTTTGGCGTTTACACGTAAAGAGCGCAGAGGATAGTTAAAAACGTGCAGACACGAATTTTACAACTGTACAACAACGACAACATATTCTATAGTTAGTGATACAGTAAAAATAGTATGTCGTATTGGACTAAAAGAGGGCGAATTCACAGCCAAGTAAGCAAACACCTCACAAACATCACATTTTCACAAAATCACAATGGTGAGAAACCTTGTCCATCAAAATGTACAAAGAGCCAGGAGAGTGCATCTCTGGAGAACTTTCAGTCTACACCTGATTGTGTTGACAACGTCACATTTTTGGCTCAAACAACATTGTCCACAATCCACTTGAAACCAGTGGTACAATATTTGACAATGACAGTTCATTACTAATCAGCAATGAAATTGATGAATTAAACAAAAGTACTAGTGATAACAATACTGATTGTGATTCAGATGACAAAAGTAGTCCACACTCTGACATGGGCTGTTGAAAAAAATAGCAATGGGTAGGTTATCTTTATTTAAGAGTAGTAACAGCTGTGGCCCATTCCAGGAATGATACAGAATGAATCTAAGCCCGGGCCATTTGTCATTGGATTGTTTTTGAGAGAAGAAAAACCTAGAGATCCTGCTGAATTTTTGGTAATGAGGTATAAAGATCGACATTACAAGATCAGAATAACCTCATTTATCTGTGATGCGCCTGCTAGGTCTTTTGTCAAGCAAATGAAATCTCACTCAGGTCTCATCACCAGGCCAAGAACACAAGTCTGAGGCGGCAGCCTTTCTCAAGACATCGTCACAATAGCGCCTTGGGACGGGGAGTACCAGAATATCACAAGCTCCGCTGAAAAGGGGCCGGATGGAGCGGTCACCGACGTCAAACAACAAAGTGCCTCACCAGCTTCATTTGTGGAAGAGCTATCCATAAATGCGCCAATCCCCAACCAGACACGCCCGGCGAGGGGAGAAGTCAGTGTATCGAACGTGGGAACACAGACCTCTCGACGGCGTATCAGCACCCGGAAGATGCGACTCCACAAAAGGGACAGGCCCCAACGTCAGTGTCCTCACTGCCCCCTTGATGGTGGTTAATGTACCAAGGCATCGGCACAAGGAACATTTTTTGTTCTTACATGAACAGAAGCACAAACGCCAGATTCCTGGCCGCCGTTGGAGACAACCGAAATTGACGTGCTTTATCTGCACAATGCCTTTTAGGAGGCTCGACAGACACCTGGAGAGAATACATAAGGTACCTAGCACTGGCACTAGCACTTTAGGAATGCTCAGTGACGAGACGGCCAAGACATTAGGAGATGAATGGGATGGAGCCCCAACAGTGCGAGTGAGTCAGTAAGTGTGATTTATTTTTTATTACTTAAGTTATTTGCTTGGTATTTTACACCGTTCTCAATACGGCACTCAATCATTCTTTAAGCTTCTTCTCCTCCCTGGAGGCGAAACATTACATTCTGAATGAATGAAAGATTATGGCTTAACACCCAATATGGGCAATATATCAGCCGTTGAGGTTTCCGATATAGTGGTCAGAACGTCAAAAACAAAACATAAATGTTTGGACTTGTTTAAAATAAACGCAGTCGACATGGATTGACCAGATTGCGGACACACACCTCTTGACACAGATTCCGTCAGCATAACATCGCCTGAACAGGGAGAAAACATGGCCAACATCACCCTTGATGGCACCAATTTCTGGCAACAAATGCAGCCAAAAGCTGTGAACTCACAACAAGAGTGGGACATAGCACAGACCCTTGGAGCACTCACCAGAGGTGAAATAGTCAGCTTGGACAGCATCCTTCAAAAGGTGTGTGACACCATTGAGATAACAGTTAAAAAGAATCGAGAGCCAAAAAGACAAGATCGACCACCTAAAAAGCCAAGAGATATGGATATTGCCAGTACAGGTATGCCAATGATAGGAAAGGGATGGCCAAAGAGATCATCGACAACAAAACACAACAGGAATGCCCCTCCTTAAAGTCAACAGCAGTGCACCAGAGCTACGTTGAGCGATTTCAGGAGGCTGGAGGCCATCCTGAGCAGTTATCCCGCAGCAACACCAGCAGATAAGTGGCAAATCCTCGATCAAATCACACCGGAGGAAGTCTGCAGGTTCTTAACGAAAAGTAAAACACAACTACAAGCCCTTAGGAAATCTGATCAAAAGGGCATCAAGTTGTCAATGTTATACAACATCCGGTGAAATCCCCAAAATCACTAAAACAGAAACGCTCCATCCTCCTACCAAACGCTGAAGACAACTTGGAGGATATTGGTATGTGGCGGCCGCTTATTATCAGTTCGTTGCGGCTACGTATCTATACCAATATCCTTACACATAGATTACAAAGAGCCATTGACCTCAGCCCAAGGCAACGTGGGTTCGTCCCGGCGAAAAGCTGCGCAGACAACCTATTTCTGGCTCGATCAGTTATCGAGCATGCCAAGACCTCTGCACTGGCATAATATGCTGCATTCCTGGGCCTGGCCAAAGCCTTCGATCCAGTGTCACACGACCTGCTCAAAAAAGGGGATACAGCCGTTCAAGGTTCATCCCCACTTCATTGATATCGTCTCCGATATGTACAAGGGTGCCAACACCAAGTTTAAAATGGGATCGAGCTATACTGAGAGCATAGCCATTAATAGAGGAGTTAAGCAAGGTGATCCTTTATCACCCTTATTGTTTAACATCTCGCTGGACACTGTTCGCCGCAGTGCAGGTGCATGGCCCAGGGATATAACTTCGGGAAGACGTCCCTCAAGCCTTTGGCATACTACACCGTTCCACCTCAAACCACTTCCTCTACACATCTACTCGAGATGGTGGTCAGAACCTTGTCAAACTTGAACAGCCCATTACTTGGATACGCCCAAACAATCTCGAAGCAGTGACTGAATCCTCGGACATAGCTGTTCAACACATTGGCGAAGTAATGGCTATGGACGAGCCGATTGCTTATCTAACGGCCCAGTTCCAGCTAGAAGCAATTTGCATTTCTGTTACCTCCACGGCTTCCAGTAGCCTGCTACAGTTTGTTCCCTCAATGGATAGGTGCAATAAATAGCCCGTGCAAATGCCCATGCATGTGTATCTATTATAAATATACAGGCTCTTCTAATTATCCATTCCCCAATTCTGATTTCAAGTACATGTTTATTTATTTATTTATTGGTGTTTTACGCCGTCCTCATGAATATTTCACGTATACGACGGCGGCCAGCATTATGGTGGGTTGAAACCGGGCATACGACGAAAACCCACGACGATCCGGAGGTAAGACCTTCCCAAGTACGGCCGGAGAGGAAGCCAGCATAAGCTGGACTTGAACTCTCAGCAACCGCATTGGTGAGAGGCTCCTGGGTTTTTACAATGAGCAAGCGCGCTAACCAACTGAGCCAGGGAGGCCTCTCAAGTACATGTATATCGGTACAGTTGTGTTTATTTATTTATTTGATTGGTGTTTTACACCGTTCTCAAGAATATTTCACTTATACGACGGCGGCCAGCATTATGGTGGGTGGAAACCGGGCACAGCCCGGGGGAAACCCACGACCATCCGCAGGTGCTGGCAGACCTTCCCACTTACGGCCGGAGAGGAAGCCAGCATGAGCTGGAGGTACAGTTGTGTGCTGTGTTCATATACTCTACGACTATTTTTCGTAGTGTATAGATAGAACAGAATTTATGTATATGTGGTCACCAACTTGTATCTATTCATCATTGTAAACAGCGATGACATTAACCAATTGGTGCCTGATCACGCTTCTGATAAGCTAAACACTAGAGTTAAATGAATGAATAAACGATTATGGTTTTACGCCACAGCAGCAATATTTCAGCGATATCGGAACATATATTTGTTGTACTTACATGAACAGAAGCGCCAACGCCAGACTCCTGGCCGCCGTCAAACACAACCGAAATCGACGTGCTTTATCTGTACAATACCTTTCAGGAGGCTCGACAGACACCTGAAGAGGATACATAAGGTACAAAACATGAGGCGGCACCGCTAGCTGATCCTAAAACCGAAGAAGCTAGAAGACACGGCGTTGTGTAAAATAGCAGAAAAAGAGCAGGTAGAGGAGAGGGTAGTGCAGGAGGCAATGGTGCAGATGAGAACGAAGGACACGATGAAAAGAAAGCGACGTGTCAGGTGGCCAGTGACAGAAGAGACAGACGAAACCAGTGAAGATGATGAGAGACCTAGCACTTTAGGAATGCTCAATGACGAGACGGCCAAGACATTAGGAGATGAATGGGATAAAGAGTTGGAGCCCCAACAGTGCAAGTGAGTCAGTAAGTGGGATTTTTTATTACTTAACTTATTTGCTTGGTAGTTTACGCCCTTCTCAATACGACACTCAGTCATTCTTTAAGCTTCTTCTCATCCCTAGAGGCGAAACATTACATTTTGAATGAATGAATGAAAGATTATGCCTTAACACCACATGGGCAATATATCGGCAGTTGAGGTTTCCAATACAGTGGTGAGAACGTCAAATACCAAACATAAGTGTTCGGACATGTTTAAAATCAGATAAGAACAACCAACAACAGTTCAAACTCGAAAACCAGCATATTTTAAAAATAGTATATGAAGAAATCTACATGTATATAACGTTTTATCTATAAATATTTATGTTCATTCAGATTCGATACTGTGAAACATACTATATATAGAGTTGACTATAGAATCTGTGGCGGACATGGGCAAAGTCTACACAGTCAACCTGGACATGTTTGATGCTATGTTGGGCACTATATCCAACACACTCGGGAGCACTGCTCCCATCCAGGATGAAATTGTGTGTTAGACGAGAGTGGCCAATACGGCACCTCGTTAAGACTACTTCGTCTCGACGAGACATTCGACAAGTATAGGAATTGTAGCGAATGGCAGGATGAATACAATGCAGTTTACAATGGACCTGAAAGTCCCATTCGCCGTGCCACGAATATATTTAAGAATATTAGACTTCACATAAGTATACGGGGATTTTCACCCGAGATACAGCTTTACATAGGGCAGTTTTCTCTTCTTTGTCCACTTCTGTGTTTCCATGGATACCAGTGTGACTTGGTATCAAACAGAATATAATATCTTATCCTGTTTTAATTAGTTTTTGCTATGTTTGGCTATTTGTTTCAGGAATTAATGGATTTTTAAATTTATTATCCTCAATTGCTTAAAGGCAAGACAGGGAATCGCTGCATATCACTGCCCTCTGGGCGTACATATGATAAGGCCTGGAGTATAGCCCTGGCCTGTGCAGGGTCCTTTGACCTGTTAGTGTATATAAATCAATAATCCATATAATTAGCCTTAATTTTAGCAAAACTTGGCTGAATTATAGGAGCACTTGTATGAGATTTATTATATTGACGTAGATCAAATATCAGTTTAGGCTGTGGAAGAAGCCAGGGAGGTGATTCCGGAAAAGACACCGGAACTATTTCCTCTAGCTTGATGTTAACTTCTACAATATTGTCCCGTATACCAAGACCGAACGAAGGTATCTCATGGGGGCATTTATTGAATTTATCTTTATATGATGAATTGAAAACACAGACTCCGTTTCATACGTCTGTTATATAATGTAGGCTCATTTGCTAACACGTATTAACTTTTTACTGGTGAAGCCCTAAAAGCATCAAGGCTGAGCCTCAAACCTTGGTGATGAACAGGATCCAACATTTTAATATACGAATTCCTTGCAGAAGCGTAAATGATGGACCCATAGTCCAATTTAGACCTCAGCAGAGACTGAACGATATATATTGGATGTCAGGATTGTATTCTCCCCCCATATTTTTTCCCCGGGTTGCAATAACTCCACCACGTCTCCTTTTACCTCTTATTGTATGAGTGTGCGGATGCTAAAATACATCCATGTGGAGTTAAATAACACAGTTTAATCATATCAGAGTTTCAGAAATAGAGATTATGATACGTAAATATGTGATGTTGCAAATGAGCAATGTTCATGTGGAGCGTGTTGTCATATCAACGATGGATAACCATTATATACGTTGTTTACAATCGTATGGTTGTTAGTAACATCAGCAGAACACGTTTAATTAGCACGTTAATTTTACAAGGTATATTCGTTATCAATGTACTTTTGCCTCTTTTTTTTATATTAGGATCGGTATTTAAGAACAGGCTGTACTTGGCAATAGCGGATCAAATTGGTTGGGAAATCATGGGCTGTCTGACAAACACAGCTGACCGCAAGGGAGGAAGGGAAAGGGGTGAACAAAGGAGGGGCCAGTGAAGCAAACCATTCAAAATAACAAATTACACGACATAAACTAGAATGGAATAATAATCCATCGTCTCATTTTAATTCACATTTTTGGGCACGAGTTCATCCTTTAACATTGGTAACGGTGCACTGGTCAGTCTTTATAACTTCAGTATATGTTATTTCGGGTTAAAAAAAAAAAACATGTATTTGCATTATAAAGTTATAGAAACTGTTTCGACGCTTCCTTCTTATCTGCTTTCATATTATATTGTGAAACACATATACAGATTTACAAAAGGGTGACCAAACCCATTGCATATTTAAACGCAAATTTAGTATCGGTATTCGCTAATTACTATATTCACCCGAACTAATCGGTGATTTGTGAAGTATAGCCAGTGAATGTTCTTTGTGTACATGATCGATTGACCTTGGTTTTCCTTTCTTCCCCGTTTGCCAACAGTCGATCTATTCGAGCAGTTTTATTCATGATAGATATTCAGATTTGATAATTTGATAATGGATTGTACTGGGTTAGTTCTCCTGCGCCATATGGGCCCAGTACCGAAACATTGTTGGTACAATAACCCCAGTAACGATAGGATTAGGGCTGTTTGTACAGGCCCAATTCGAAGCCACTGTGCACGCCGGTATGCCGCCGTACCGGCTAGCCAGAACTGGACCAGTACCGGCCCAGTTTGTAAATGTTATCTGGGAACCGCATGGATTGCACAGGCTCTTATGATAATTGTCACCTTACATCAATGAGTATCATAAAAATTGCATGTCAAGATAGAAGTAAGGTGTGCTGAGGAAATTCGCGGTGTTTAAGGCTACAGTGTTCAGCGTGGCTCGAAGAGTTGTGGGGATATTACAGGCCAACTAGGTCATTTTCCTTTAACACTTGATATTTCCGGCCCTGGTCAGTCTTGAGGTCCAAATATTAAGTCCCCACTTAAAGAATCTACACGGCATGTAGGCTACACACACACATTATGTAAGTGCGTGTGAAAATGTCGCACAGTGATAAGGTTGCCACATCCAACAGGTAAACGTTACCGTAGTAAGGAGTGACGCAGTGTCAACTGACGAAGAAAGCTATTCCCAAACTTTGGGAACTACTAAGATATCAGTTTTCGTTACATGGAATAGGATGTGAACTGCTGATGATTCTCCCCTTATATGGCATATTCTATCCTCGAAAACCTTAACATACTGATATTTTCAGTTCTGCTGACGTTGTTCTACATACACATTGGTAACAACCGGAGTAATAAAGCTTTTAAGCCTGAAGAACACATTATTGTCACAACTTGGCAACACAGACGACGCTACCTTTCCCGTTATTTATTTGAACGATCTCAAATAGGCTAAAAATAAACGTAATACAGTCTCAATGAGGTGGAGTAACACAGAGCTGTGAGGCCATCGTGATCGTAGTTATGACGTGAAATTCGGCCTGTCGTCTGTTTGTCTTCAGAATATGTTTAAGCTGTGTATGAAAATTCTTGGAAGATGTAATACAGTAACTCTGCGACAAACATCAAATTCCTTACATGGGCGAGGTGTGCAACACTGCTGAAGGAGTGCCTAGCAGCGCACCTCTCTGTTGGAACCAACATCAGAGGTCTGTGCCACGCAAGCCCAACAAACATGACCCCAGTGGGCCGATTTCGGTTTTGAAGCCGCGTATTAAGGCAGTACCGGCAAGTGACATCCTTAACGCGGCCAGTACCACGCCACTGCTGGCTAGCCAGTATTCAACTACAATTCATATTGCCCTAAATGTGCCAGTACCGGCTCAGTAACGTTCAGTAAAGTCATGCCGCTATAGTTCAAAAGGTTGACACCATGTACTCAGCCCTCATCGAACCAATGATTTATCAAAACTAGACCATCATCGGTTCAGTTCCCGCGGGAACAAATTTAACTACCAGTATAAAATACGTAATACCCCTGAATCGGGCCAATGTTGGAAAATCATTCTTTTGCTGCCTCGATCAGATCTCTGTTATTAAAACCTTTGCCTGGAATCACTTCAGTCTTGAGACTGACACTCGTATAACTTAAATGCATTAAGCTGATGTTGTGCTGAGATCATGACTTATTCGTGTAACTGACCACGTTTTTACAATATCTTTTAAGAGCAAATTATAGAGTTATCAATCTTGGGCCAGTTATCTGCCCTTGGCAGAATAGTAAGTTTACAACTTCCGCAACGGACAGCCAAAGATTTAAAGATAATGTGCTTGCACAAAGTCGGCCGAGATCTGGACGAGTCCAGACAGTGTATTTCGGGACGAGGAATTGGGGAATATGCCGCCCAGCTCATTGTCGGCTGCTTCTGAAAACTCTGATAAGATCCATCAAAGTTCTTTCTCAAAATATTTGCCTGAAGTGGTTTAAACGTTCATTCTTTGGCAGAATTTTGGTGTATTTTCACTTCCATAACACGGTCAAGCAACCTTCCTCCGTTATTTTGGCGTTTACACGTAAAGAGCGCAGAGGATAGTTAAAAACGTGCAGACACGAATTTTACAACTGTACAACAACGACAACATATTCTATAGTTAGTGATACAGTAAAAATAGTATGTCGTATTGGACTAAAAGAGGGCGAATTCACAGCCAAGTAAGCAAACACCTCACAAACATCACATTTTCACAAAATCACAATGGTGAGAAACCTTGTCCATCAAAATGTACAAAGAGCCAGGAGAGTGCATCTCTGGAGAACTTTCAGTCTACACCTGATTGTGTTGACAACGTCACATTTTTGGCTCAAACAACATTGTCCACAATCCACTTGAAACCAGTGGTACAATATTTGACAATGACAGTTCATTACTAATCAGCAATGAAATTGATGAATTAAACAAAAGTACTAGTGATAACAATACTGATTGTGATTCAGATGACAAAAGTAGTCCACACTCTGACATGGGCTGTTGAAAAAAATAGCAATGGGTAGGTTATCTTTATTTAAGAGTAGTAACAGCTGTGGCCCATTCCAGGAATGATACAGAATGAATCTAAGCCCGGGCCATTTGTCATTGGATTGTTTTTGAGAGAAGAAAAACCTAGAGATCCTGCTGAATTTTTGGTAATGAGGTATAAAGATCGACATTACAAGATCAGAATAACCTCATTTATCTGTGATGCGCCTGCTAGGTCTTTTGTCAAGCAAATGAAATCTCACTCAGGTCTCATCACCAGGCCAAGAACACAAGTCTGAGGCGGCAGCCTTTCTCAAGACATCGTCACAATAGCGCCTTGGGACGGGGAGTACCAGAATATCACAAGCTCCGCTGAAAAGGGGCCGGATGGAGCGGTCACCGACGTCAAACAACAAAGTGCCTCACCAGCTTCATTTGTGGAAGAGCTATCCATAAATGCGCCAATCCCCAACCAGACACGCCCGGCGAGGGGAGAAGTCAGTGTATCGAACGTGGGAACACAGACCTCTCGACGGCGTATCAGCACCCGGAAGATGCGACTCCACAAAAGGGACAGGCCCCAACGTCAGTGTCCTCACTGCCCCCTTGATGGTGGTTAATGTACCAAGGCATCGGCACAAGGAACATTTTTTGTTCTTACATGAACAGAAGCACAAACGCCAGATTCCTGGCCGCCGTTGGAGACAACCGAAATTGACGTGCTTTATCTGCACAATGCCTTTTAGGAGGCTCGACAGACACCTGGAGAGAATACATAAGGTACCTAGCACTGGCACTAGCACTTTAGGAATGCTCAGTGACGAGACGGCCAAGACATTAGGAGATGAATGGGATGGAGCCCCAACAGTGCGAGTGAGTCAGTAAGTGTGATTTATTTTTTATTACTTAAGTTATTTGCTTGGTATTTTACACCGTTCTCAATACGGCACTCAATCATTCTTTAAGCTTCTTCTCCTCCCTGGAGGCGAAACATTACATTCTGAATGAATGAAAGATTATGGCTTAACACCCAATATGGGCAATATATCAGCCGTTGAGGTTTCCGATATAGTGGTCAGAACGTCAAAAACAAAACATAAATGTTTGGACTTGTTTAAAATAAACGCAGTCGACATGGATTGACCAGATTGCGGACACACACCTCTTGACACAGATTCCGTCAGCATAACATCGCCTGAACAGGGAGAAAACATGGCCAACATCACCCTTGATGGCACCAATTTCTGGCAACAAATGCAGCCAAAAGCTGTGAACTCACAACAAGAGTGGGACATAGCACAGACCCTTGGAGCACTCACCAGAGGTGAAATAGTCAGCTTGGACAGCATCCTTCAAAAGGTGTGTGACACCATTGAGATAACAGTTAAAAAGAATCGAGAGCCAAAAAGACAAGATCGACCACCTAAAAAGCCAAGAGATATGGATATTGCCAGTACAGGTATGCCAATGATAGGAAAGGGATGGCCAAAGAGATCATCGACAACAAAACACAACAGGAATGCCCCTCCTTAAAGTCAACAGCAGTGCACCAGAGCTACGTTGAGCGATTTCAGGAGGCTGGAGGCCATCCTGAGCAGTTATCCCGCAGCAACACCAGCAGATAAGTGGCAAATCCTCGATCAAATCACACCGGAGGAAGTCTGCAGGTTCTTAACGAAAAGTAAAACACAACTACAAGCCCTTAGGAAATCTGATCAAAAGGGCATCAAGTTGTCAATGTTATACAACATCCGGTGAAATCCCCAAAATCACTAAAACAGAAACGCTCCATCCTCCTACCAAACGCTGAAGACAACTTGGAGGATATTGGTATGTGGCGGCCGCTTATTATCAGTTCGTTGCGGCTACGTATCTATACCAATATCCTTACACATAGATTACAAAGAGCCATTGACCTCAGCCCAAGGCAACGTGGGTTCGTCCCGGCGAAAAGCTGCGCAGACAACCTATTTCTGGCTCGATCAGTTATCGAGCATGCCAAGACCTCTGCACTGGCATAATATGCTGCATTCCTGGGCCTGGCCAAAGCCTTCGATCCAGTGTCACACGACCTGCTCAAAAAAGGGGATACAGCCGTTCAAGGTTCATCCCCACTTCATTGATATCGTCTCCGATATGTACAAGGGTGCCAACACCAAGTTTAAAATGGGATCGAGCTATACTGAGAGCATAGCCATTAATAGAGGAGTTAAGCAAGGTGATCCTTTATCACCCTTATTGTTTAACATCTCGCTGGACACTGTTCGCCGCAGTGCAGGTGCATGGCCCAGGGATATAACTTCGGGAAGACGTCCCTCAAGCCTTTGGCATACTACACCGTTCCACCTCAAACCACTTCCTCTACACATCTACTCGAGATGGTGGTCAGAACCTTGTCAAACTTGAACAGCCCATTACTTGGATACGCCCAAACAATCTCGAAGCAGTGACTGAATCCTCGGACATAGCTGTTCAACACATTGGCGAAGTAATGGCTATGGACGAGCCGATTGCTTATCTAACGGCCCAGTTCCAGCTAGAAGCAATTTGCATTTCTGTTACCTCCACGGCTTCCAGTAGCCTGCTACAGTTTGTTCCCTCAATGGATAGGTGCAATAAATAGCCCGTGCAAATGCCCATGCATGTGTATCTATTATAAATATACAGGCTCTTCTAATTATCCATTCCCCAATTCTGATTTCAAGTACATGTTTATTTATTTATTTATTGGTGTTTTACGCCGTCCTCATGAATATTTCACGTATACGACGGCGGCCAGCATTATGGTGGGTTGAAACCGGGCATACGACGAAAACCCACGACGATCCGGAGGTAAGACCTTCCCAAGTACGGCCGGAGAGGAAGCCAGCATAAGCTGGACTTGAACTCTCAGCAACCGCATTGGTGAGAGGCTCCTGGGTTTTTACAATGAGCAAGCGCGCTAACCAACTGAGCCAGGGAGGCCTCTCAAGTACATGTATATCGGTACAGTTGTGTTTATTTATTTATTTGATTGGTGTTTTACACCGTTCTCAAGAATATTTCACTTATACGACGGCGGCCAGCATTATGGTGGGTGGAAACCGGGCACAGCCCGGGGGAAACCCACGACCATCCGCAGGTGCTGGCAGACCTTCCCACTTACGGCCGGAGAGGAAGCCAGCATGAGCTGGAGGTACAGTTGTGTGCTGTGTTCATATACTCTACGACTATTTTTCGTAGTGTATAGATAGAACAGAATTTATGTATATGTGGTCACCAACTTGTATCTATTCATCATTGTAAACAGCGATGACATTAACCAATTGGTGCCTGATCACGCTTCTGATAAGCTAAACACTAGAGTTAAATGAATGAATAAACGATTATGGTTTTACGCCACAGCAGCAATATTTCAGCGATATCGGAACATATATTTGTTGTACTTACATGAACAGAAGCGCCAACGCCAGACTCCTGGCCGCCGTCAAACACAACCGAAATCGACGTGCTTTATCTGTACAATACCTTTCAGGAGGCTCGACAGACACCTGAAGAGGATACATAAGGTACAAAACATGAGGCGGCACCGCTAGCTGATCCTAAAACCGAAGAAGCTAGAAGACACGGCGTTGTGTAAAATAGCAGAAAAAGAGCAGGTAGAGGAGAGGGTAGTGCAGGAGGCAATGGTGCAGATGAGAACGAAGGACACGATGAAAAGAAAGCGACGTGTCAGGTGGCCAGTGACAGAAGAGACAGACGAAACCAGTGAAGATGATGAGAGACCTAGCACTTTAGGAATGCTCAATGACGAGACGGCCAAGACATTAGGAGATGAATGGGATAAAGAGTTGGAGCCCCAACAGTGCAAGTGAGTCAGTAAGTGGGATTTTTTATTACTTAACTTATTTGCTTGGTAGTTTACGCCCTTCTCAATACGGCACTCAGTCATTCTTTAAGCTTCTTCTCATCCCTAGAGGCGAAACATTACATTTTGAATGAATGAATGAAAGATTATGCCTTAACACCACATGGGCAATATATCGGCAGTTGAGGTTTCCAATACAGTGGTGAGAACGTCAAATACCAAACATAAGTGTTCGGACATGTTTAAAATCAGATAAGAACAACCAACAACAGTTCAAACTCGAAAACCAGCATATTTTAAAAATAGTATATGAAGAAATCTACATGTATATAACGTTTTATCTATAAATATTTATGTTCATTCAGATTCGATACTGTGAAACATACTATATATAGAGTTGACTATAGAATCTGTGGCGGACATGGGCAAAGTCTACACAGTCAACCTGGACATGTTTGATGCTATGTTGGGCACTATATCCAACACACTCGGGAGCACTGCTCCCATCCAGGATGAAATTGTGTGTTAGACGAGAGTGGCCAATACGGCACCTCGTTAAGACTACTTCGTCTCGACGAGACATTCGACAAGTATAGGAATTGTAGCGAATGGCAGGATGAATACAATGCAGTTTACAATGGACCTGAAAGTCCCATTCGCCGTGCCACGAATATATTTAAGAATATTAGACTTCACATAAGTATACGGGGATTTTCACCCGAGATACAGCTTTACATAGGGCAGTTTTCTCTTCTTTGTCCACTTCTGTGTTTCCATGGATACCAGTGTGACTTGGTATCAAACAGAATATAATATCTTATCCTGTTTTAATTAGTTTTTGCTATGTTTGGCTATTTGTTTCAGGAATTAATGGATTTTTAAATTTATTATCCTCAATTGCTTAAAGGCAAGACAGGGAATCGCTGCATATCACTGCCCTCTGGGCGTACATATGATAAGGCCTGGAGTATAGTCCTGGCCTCTGCAGGGTCCTTTGACCTGTTAGTGTATATAAATCAATAATCCATATAATTAGCCTTAATTTTAGCAAAACTTGGCTGAATTATAGGAGCACTTGTATGAGATTTATTATATTGACGTAGATCAAATATCAGTTTAGGCTGTGGAAGAAGCCAGGGAGGTGATTCCGGAAAAGACACCGGAACTATTTCCTCTAGCTTGATGTTAACTTCTACAATATTGTCCCGTATACCAAGACCGAACGAAGGTATCTCATGGGGGCATTTATTGAATTTATCTTTATATGATGAATTGAAAACACAGACTCCGTGTCATACGTCTGTTATATAATGTAGGCTCATTTGCTAACACGTATTAACTTTTTACTGGTGAAGCCCTAAAAGCATCAAGGCTGAGCCTCAAACCTTGGTGATGAACAGGATCCAACATTTTAATATACGAATTCCTTGCAGAAGCGTAAATGATGGACCCATAGTCCAATTTAGACCTCAGCAGAGACTGAACGATATATATTGGATGTCAGGATTGTATTCTCCCCCCATATTTTTTCCCCGGGTTGCAATAACTCCACCACGTCTCCTTTTACCTCTTATTGTATGAGTGTGCGGATGCTAAAATACATCCATGTGGAGTTAAATAACACAGTTTAATCATATCAGAGTTTCAGAAATAGAGATTATGATACGTAAATATGTGATGTTGCAAATGAGCAATGTTCATGTGGAGCGTGTTGTCATATCAACGATGGATAACCATTATATACGTTGTTTACAATCGTATGGTTGTTAGTAACATCAGCAGAACACGTTTAATTAGCACGTTAATTTTACAAGGTATATTCGTTATCAATGTACTTTTGCCTCTTTTTTTTATATTAGGATCGGTATTTAAGAACAGGCTGTACTTGGCAATAGCGGATCAAATTGGTTGGGAAATCATGGGCTGTCTGACAAACACAGCTGACCGCAAGGGAGGAAGGGAAAGGGGTGAACAAAGGAGGGGCCAGTGAAGCAAACCATTCAAAATAACAAATTACACGACATAAACTAGAATGGAATAATAATCCATCGTCTCATTTTAATTCACATTTTTGGGCACGAGTTCATCCTTTAACATTGGTAACGGTGCACTGGTCAGTTTTTATAACTTCAGTATATGTTATTTCGGGTTAAAAAAAAAAAACATGTATTTGCATTATAAAGTTATAGAAACTGTTTCGACGCTTCCTTCTTATCTGCTTTCATATTATATTGTGAAACACATATACAGATTTACAAAAGGGTGACCAAACCCATTGCATATTTAAACGCAAATTTAGTATCGGTATTCGCTAATTACTATATTCACCCGAACTAATCGGTGATTTGTGAAGTATAGCCAGTGAATGTTCTTTGTGTACATGATCGATTGACCTTGGTTTTCCTTTCTTCCCCGTTTGCCAACAGTCGATCTATTCGAGCAGTTTTATTCATGATAGATATTCAGATTTGATAATTTGATAATGGATTGTACTGGGTTAGTTCTCCTGCGCCATATGGGCCCAGTACCGAAACATTGTTGGTACAATAACCCCAGTAACGATAGGATTAGGGCTGTTTGTACAGGCCCAATTCGAAGCCACTGTGCACGCCGGTATGCCGCCGTACCGGCTAGCCAGAACTGGACCAGTACCGGCCCAGTTTGTAAATGTTATCTGGGAACCGCATGGATTGCACAGGCTGTTATGATAATTGTCACCTTACATCAATGAGTATCATAAAAATTGCATGTCAAGATAGAAGTAAGGTGTGCTGAGGAAATTCGCGGTGTTTAAGGCTACAGTGTTCAGCGTGGCTGGAAGAGTTGTGGGGATATTACAGGCCAACTAGGTCATTTTCCTTTAACACTTGATATTTCCGGCCCTGGTCAGTCTTGAGGTCCAAATATTAAGTCCCCACTTAAAGAATCTACACGGCATGTAGGCTACACACACACATTATGTAAGTGCGTGTGAAAATGTCGCACAGTGATAAGGTTGCCACATCCAACAGGTAAACGTTACCGTAGTAAGGAGTGACGCAGTGTCAACTGACGAAGAAAGCTATTCCCAAACTTTGGGAACTACTAAGATATCAGTTTTCGTTACATGGAATAGGATGTGAACTGCTGATGATTCTCCCCTTATATGGCATATTCTATCCTCGAAAACCTTAACATACTGATATTTTCAGTTCTGCTGACGTTGTTCTACATACACATTGGTAACAACCGGAGTAATAAAGCTTTTAAGCCTGAAGAACACATTATTGTCACAACTTGGCAACACAGACGACGCTACCTTTCCCGTTATTTATTTGAACGATCTCAAATAGGCTAAAAATAAACGTAATACAGTCTCAATGAGGTGGAGTAACACAGAGCTGTGAGGCCATCGTGATCGTAGTTATGACGTGAAATTCGGCCTGTCGTCTGTTTGTCTTCAGAATATGTTTAAGCTGTGTATGAAAATTCTTGGAAGATGTAATACAGTAACTCTGCGACAAACATCAAATTCCTTACATGGGCGAGGTGTGCAACACTGCTGAAGGAGTGCCTAGCAGCGCACCTCTCTGTTGGAACCAACATCAGAGGTCTGTGCCACGCAAGCCCAACAAACATGACCCCAGTGGGCCGATTTCGGTTTTGAAGCCGCGTATTAAGGCAGTACCGGCAAGTGACATCCTTAACGCGGCCAGTACCACGCCATTGCTGGCTAGCCAGTATTCAACTACAATTCATATTGCCCTAAATGTGCCAGTACCGGCTCAGTAACGTTCAGTAAAGTCATGCCGCTATAGTTCAAAAGGTTGACACCATGTACTCAGCCCTCATCGAACCAATGATTTATCAAAACTAGACCATCATCGGTTCAGTTCCCGCGGGAACAAATTTAACTACCAGTATAAAATACGTAATACCCCTGAATCGGGCCAATGTTGGAAAATCATTCTTTTGCTGCCTCGATCAGATCTCTGTTATTAAAACCTTTGCCTGGAATCACTTCAGTCTTGAGACTGACACTCGTATAACTTAAATGCATTAACCTGATGTTGTGCTGAGATCATGACTTATTCGTGTAACTGACCACGTTTTTACAATATCTTTTAAGAGCAAATTATAGAGTTATCAATCTTGGGCCAGTTATCTGCCCTTGGCAGAATAGTAAGTTTACAACTTCCGCAACGGACAGCCAAAGATTTAAAGATAATGTGCTTGCACAAAGTCGGCCCAGATCTGGACGAGTCCAGACAGTGTATTTCGGGACGAGGAATTGGGGAATAGGCCGCCCAGCTCATTGTCGGCTGCTTCTGAAAACTCTGATAAGATCCATCAAAGTTCTTTCTCAAAATATTTGCCTGAAGTGGTTTAAACGTTCATTCTTTGACAGAATTTTGGTGTATTTTCACTTCCATAACACGCTCAAGCAACCTTCCTCCGTTATTTTGGCGTTTACACGTAAAGAGCGCAGAGGATAGTTAAAAACGTGCAGACACGAATTTTACAACTGTACAACAACGACAACATATTCTATAGTTAGTGATACAGTAAAAATAGTATGTCGTATTGGACTAAAAGAGGGCGAATTCACAGCCAAGTAAGCAAACACCTCACAAACATCACATTTTCACAAAATCACAATGGTGAGAAACCTTGTCCATCAAAATGTACAAAGAGCCAGGAGAGTGCATCTCTGGAGAACTTTCAGTCTACACCTGATTGTGTTGACAACGTCACATTTTTGGCTCAAACAACATTGTCCACAATCCACTTGAAACCAGTGGTACAATATTTGACAATGACAGTTCATTACTAATCAGCAATGAAATTGATGAATTAAACAAAAGTACTAGTGATAACAATACTGATTGTGATTCAGATGACAAAAGTAGTCCACACTCTGACATGGGCTGTTGAAAAAAATAGCAATGGGTAGGTTATCTTTATTTAAGAGTAGTAACAGCTGTGGCCCATTCCAGGAATGATACAGAATGAATCTAAGCCCGGGCCATTTGTCATTGGATTGTTTTTGAGAGAAGAAAAACCTAGAGATCCTGCTGAATTTTTGGTAATGAGGTATAAAGATCGACATTACAAGATCAGAATAACCTCATTTATCTGTGATGCGCCTGCTAGGTCTTTTGTCAAGCAAATGAAATCTCACTCAGGTCTCATCACCAGGCCAAGAACACAAGTCTGAGGCGGCAGCCTTTCTCAAGACATCGTCACAATAGCGCCTTGGGACGGGGAGTACCAGAATATCACAAGCTCCGCTGAAAAGGGGCCGGATGGAGCGGTCACCGACGTCAAACAACAAAGTGCCTCACCAGCTTCATTTGTGGAAGAGCTATCCATAAATGCGCCAATCCCCAACCAGACACGCCCGGCGAGGGGAGAAGTCAGTGTATCGAACGTGGGAACACAGACCTCTCGACGGCGTATCAGCACCCGGAAGATGCGACTCCACAAAAGGGACAGGCCCCAACGTCAGTGTCCTCACTGCCCCCTTGATGGTGGTTAATGTACCAAGGCATCGGCACAAGGAACATTTTTTGTT